>NW_009258121.1:3992245-4006126 GCF_000149755.1 Phytophthora sojae | reverse complement strand
CGCAAGTATTCCGACGTCACCATGGTAGCTTCTTGCCAGGCCGTGAAGTCTGGACGCGGAGTCGGCCAAGCGTACTCAACCGAAGGTGGAACGACGCGTCCAGAACGCATCAGCTCCCAGCGATACACTTGTCGAGCCACGAAGTTCTTCGCCGCCGTCTCATCAAGCTGGACCTCGCTCGCACTTGGACTTGGGCTCGAACGCAATACCGCGTTCTGGCCTTCAGGTGCTGGAGCCGGGTTCGAGGCATCACCTTGGGGCAACACCTTGGATCCAGAGGCTTGATCCTGCGACGATGACGGGGGCGGGTTTGACGAACTCTGCGGCGAGCGCGAAGACGCATCCGGATCCTCAAGCGCTGACTCCGCCTCGGCTTCCGAATCCTCGATCTCGATCACTTCGACCTTGACCTTGGCTGGAACTACCTTGAGCACTTCCACATCTTGATCCGGCGGCGGAGAGTCCGAAACTCGATCCGCCGCCGGGGGCTCACCCACATTGGCGCCTCCCTCAGATGCCGGCGCAGACTCAGGGTTTTGAGCCTGCTCTTCTTCGACACCTCCAGGCTTGGAGCTTGAACTTGGGGCCGATTCTGCCGCCTCCGTCGACACTTGGTCGTCTTGGGCAGCATTCTCGGTGGTCTTCTGCTCTTGCTCTGCAGCCGCTTTGGCGTCCCGTTCTGCCTTCTTCCGCGCACGATTCTCCCAGCTGATGACATCCAGGTCCTTGTGCTCTTCCGCAAGCAGTCCTTGCGTGCGGCGCGAGTGACGCGTCGCCTCACCACGACTTCCATCACCACGCCCTCCATCTTGTTTGCCTCGTCCTCTCGCCATAAACACTGGTTAGAAGTTAACGATGCCCAACTAATCAATTCCTACAAATAAAAACAACTCGGTGAAATCCGAGGACCCCAAATCCGGGCACGTGTGGAATAGCACCCCACGAGATGTCGCGCCAGAGAACGAGTGACGGGAAGTGCCGGGAAAGATGGCAGCCGACGAGCGTCGGATGGAATACGACGCGTCGGAATGGCCAGAAATGTTAACGGGGTGATGGGCTGTGTGACACGCATACCGGCGGTGGAATCAGGCTAATTCTGGCTGATTCGACGAGCCGGTTCATTCGCCCGGTCGTGCAAACCCCGTCGACCCTAAAACCCGTCAACCCTAAACCCCGTCGAGAAAACCCCGTCGAGAAAATCCCGTCGAGCTCAAGTTGTGATTACGCCACACAAATCAGGTTGAAGGACGGTAGTGCAAGCACGACAGAAGTAAGGATAGGTACAGAGCGGTAGACTTAGCAAGCAGTAGTACAGAGTAGCCAGTAGCAAGGACATAGGATAGGGTAAGGACTCAGTCCCGAAATTTCTCTGAACGACTCAGACCTCTCCCCTCCGGAAGATCGCCAGGTTCTTGAAACCCACCAAGCGTCGGCAAGCAGAGCCGCAAGGAACACGCGGTCCCCCGTCGCTCGCTGGCTCGGGCACTCACCCCCCCCCCCCCCCCTCAAACCCCGTGCTGGAAACGAAGGCACGTAAAACGTATACCGGTTAGGAGGCGCTCGATAACGCGCAGCCTAGACGAAGGACCGCACGGCCTGATAACCGCTGTGCACAAGACCCCGCGTCGGCCCAATAACGCCACGCAACAAGCCCCAAGAAACGCCAGCCCGATAACGCCGCACGCCCGACGGGATCTCCGAGGAAACGCCGGCCCGATAAGTCCGCACGCCCAAGGAACAACCGACGCCCTAAGACAAGGAACAAGCGTCCACTCAACCTCCCCCCCCCCCAACTCTGAAGCTTGCGAAGACTTGGGCTCTATATTCGAAGATACGCTACTCAAGATCCGGGAAATTGCCCGTCGCGACCGCAGATTGGACGCGTCGGGTTTGTGCGAGGGCGATACAAATAGGCAGTTAAGCAGTTGAGCGTGACGTCCACTTGAACACACTACTCAATGGCGAGGGGACCGGAGGCGCAACGAGATGAGTAAGCTGGTAGGTCCACGAGGAGATCCCAGAATACACCCAGCTTCCGATAAACCAATACAATACAGAGTTATACACAACAAACAGCCGCCACTTATTCTTCGACCCTTGGGCGGTGGGTCTTACGCCAGTCGACTAGGCCGATTCCAGAGTACTGGTCAACTCTGGGGCCTCTCGTAACGCGCACCACCCTCTAACGAGGGAAATATACACAATCCAATACAATCCTCTCTCACAAATGCAGTCTCAAAGTCAAACACTCAGGGGACAACCGCTAATAAATCTCCCCAAGCTCAATCAGTAACATGAAATGGGACACCACCCTTACCTACACGCAATGGGCCCAACTAGGATATGGAATGCGTGGATCACTTCAGACGCTCGAGCAAAAGATCCCCACGCAGATGGACTTGATGATGGTGGGGAGCTCCGCGACGACCGTGTCCTTGGCGACCGACGGACCCGATTCCTGGCTGGCAGTGACTCTCGACTTGCGCAGTAGGGGGTAAAACGAACTCTCTGATTGTTATCTGCTAGATTATCGCTAAGATCAATATAAAGGCTATCTTCTTCTGGGTTCTTCTGTGTTCTTCCGTGTTCCTTGCGTGCGATCTTCGTGAATATCTTGACTTGAGTATGCTTGGGGGGGGTTGTATACGCCGACCTCGAAGTAGACTGGATTTTTCATCCCACTCTTCAGTCAGTGACTTCTGGGTACAAATCAGGTCAGGCATCGTCGCTTGGTTTCAGGCTTGAATCCGAGGGTGCGTTTCAGGGATCCTTGATTCTGCAGCACTTGGGTTCCGGCATCCGGTTCCAGGGGACCAGCGGGCGCGACTTGTGTTGCGAGGCTTTGAGCTTGTTCCGGGTGCGCGAGGTAGTTTGTGGGTCTCTATCGAAGCGAGGCGGGACGCCAGCTGCAATACATTCGCAGGGGCGTTTTCGGCATCCCGAGGGTCAACCCGCTTGAGGACGGGGGCGACTTGGACGTAACACTCGATTCCAGGGATTCTCGTCCTGAAACGCGAGCTTCCAAGTCTGAAGGGCCCATCTTCGATCTCACCACACTCGTTCCGCGGAACACCGCCGAAGTCTGGCGAACACCATGTCACACGGGTGCAGCCGGGGCTGAATCCATCAACCAGCCAATCAGAGTGCAGATTTCTGCCACGTCAAGCAACTCACTCCGGCCTCTCGGAAAATCCCGTTTGGCCTCGTGTCATTGGTTTGAAAATTTTGTGACTAGGGTGGGAAATGGTGAAGTACTTTGGTAGTACCGTACATAAACCACTCTAATTCGTACTTAGTGATTGCATTTGCATCACTGTGGGCATACATGTAGTACGACGTCAAGCGACGTCAAGGAAGCGCTATTGTATTTGAAACGAATCAAAGGAGAAATAGAACTCAAGAATTCTCTATAGCTGAATGGCATGGGCCACCAGTCAATAAGGGCAAGGGGCCTAGTGCATGAAATTACCGGTAGGTCGTCCGTAGGGGCCAAGCTCATAAATGTCGAGCGTGCTGCAGTTCACTGATGCTGATTCACGGAGCTATGGATAGCAAGGTTAGTTAACTGGCACCTGCCCCTACTCCGCTCTGCCCACGAGTTGCTCCCTGTCAACTGAGAGTTGTCGTTGAAGCTGCTGGGTTGGCATCTTGCTGACTGGAAGAACAGGGGTGGTCCTTACTTTCGTGTGCGGAGGAGTCATGCACTCGGACTTTCGAGGACATAGACTTCATTTGAACTCGTGCTCTGCGTCAGCAGGCAACTACTGACTCCACTCTGAAGGCGTTGCATGTTGGGATGTCATCTACGAGCTCAAATAACGTGCTACAAACCTTTAGAATAATTATTCTTTAGTTTTCTGAGATCGCCCGAATTCTCTATTAGTTGGTCAAGTCCGCATAAATGGCTCAATGCGTTGCTTCCTCAGATACGTGCATATTGTGTCTTTCTACGGTCTCGTCTAAGGTGGCGATGCCGGGTGTGATATCTTTCCTAAGTCACAAATGAGATTTTTGTGGCATTACTCGGAAGTCAGTGAAGTGTACTCACAATTCAGTAGTACCAGAAAGGTAAACCGAGTTACACGTTACGACCACGCAACAGACTTTTGCCAAATGATGGCACATTTTCGTTAAATGTAGACAAACGATGACCATTTTCGCCAAATGATGGCACCTTGATGATAATTGATGATGCACCTAGCTAATTCACTAAGAGGCCTCAGAGAGACCGTTTGCAACCGAAGCGAAGCGGAGGTCTGCAATGGTCGGTGCGTGGGCCGGATGAGGTATGTCTAAGTAGGAGTTAATATCTAATCCAGACACCGCGCCTGGCCGAAGCCGAGTACTTAGCGTAAGGCACGAGGGGGTGGGGCAGGCCGCGCAGCGGCGCTCCCCGAGCAAAGCGAGAGAGGGGCGGGCCCCCCCGAAGTGCCGTCGCTAAGTCCGCAGGCGCGTGCCAACGCGCGAGTGTCTTACCTAAAGCAGCTGATAATGTCTATCGCCGGTTGGCTGCTGGTAGTACACTCAAAAGTACTTTGGCGCTTAGATATTTAGTATTGCGGGGGAGGGGGGCGGAGATTTTCCCCTACTGAACGGTAGGGTCACTTGGGCAGGGGTATTCCGGGTTGACCAGCCGTACCGACGAAGAAGAGATCTAGCGAGTATTAAGATAAGCATCAATTTAGTTAGGTCAGTAATTCCCAGTAATAAAACTTCAAGTATGAAATATACCTTCCATCCTTGGACGTTTCGTCAATGAAGACGAACTGGTCGGGGCCACTATAGAAGGGCAGAAGCCGAGCCACATACTCACGTCGCTCACTAGGCACACATTCTCGTGCCCGCTTTGTGAGCACCTTCCTGGTTAGGTTGAGGTCGAAGCGAAGTGCTCAGCAGATAGTTGAGTCCGACAGGCTGATCGTGTCTCGGAAGTTAGCTCGCAGCTCGGGGCACAGCTCCTCGAAGTAGAAGCAAGGGTGGTTTTGTACATACGATCGTACAAATGCACACACCTCGCTTGGCCATCTTGACGTCTTGGTCCTTGGTTAATTCTTCAGTACGTTTCCTGTCGTACGAAAGCGACGGTACCAGCGGCGTAAACTACGCACCGATAGACCTAGAACACTAGCTACTGTCGCTGTGTCTATGGAATATACGTACATGAGCACGATCCCTCTCCAACGCATGTCAATTGAGTAGGTCATCTTTAACTCTTCTGTAGCGACGAAAACCTAAAATGGCCGGGCGAGTGTCGGCCATTCAAGCTTTTCCCGAGCTTGTGACTACCGTCTTGACGCCTAGGCGTTCTATTTGAATAAAAAACCTAGGCGTTCTATTCAAGTGAAACTACGAAACTCTGAAGGATGCAAAAGGTAGGCGTTGTATTGAAGTAAATCTAAAAAAAAAGAAGGTTGGTCGTGGCCTCTAAGCTATATTCGCATTCCTGCTACGTCCAACGTAAACTGAGGGCCCAGTCGAGCAAGGCATATCTTCCCAGTTGCCTCAGGAACAGTGTAGGTGAACTCGGAAATCACTTTGCAGTTGTCGTTCAAAGTTTTCACTTCAATGCTGCATCTGTGCAATCTGGATGCTGCAAAAAAGCTCCAACTCACCCCATTTAGCAGTCCCGTTTCTGATCGACTCAATGTAGTCGTGGTCAAGTAAGCCCGTCAATTATTCAAGTCCAGCCATGAAGTCGGCGATGGAGGGTGCGAGGCTGAAACGGAGGCAACGATGAAGGCTTGATATAGTCTCCTTCGGTAGATACCACTCAGGTAGGTCCATGCAAAACCTCTTCTAGATCAGCTTCTTCGTCAAGCAGAGCCTTGTATCTGCGGCGTCATTCATCCAAATCAATACTCGCCTCCAACAGCTCGCGATGCGGGGGATGGAGGTCTTCCACATCAAATGACTGTCGTTTAACAAGGCCACAAACCCGAAATGCTTTTTTGATGTCGGTGGTGTCCTTCATCTCAATCCAGTCCAGAACCTGTTGAGATAGCGTTCGGTAGTGAGGAACCTTGGGGTTACCCTGCTTTGTCTGCAAAGTTGGATCGATCAGCGCTTTGTCGATATACTCATTGAATCGGTCGTTGTAGAAAGCTTGAAAGCTCCTGTTTAGAGCCACATCGAGCGGTTGGGGTAGATTTGTCATGTTCGGCGGTACCAATAACACGAATCCATACGAATCAATGATGTAAAGCACTGGCTGTCGATAAAATCGAGTCTCCGCTCGACCGCAAATTACATGTTCTGCATGCTCCAGCAATATGTGATCGTTCCACATCCCTGTTGGGTTAACATCAATCATGATGTCCTTCGAAATAGCTCCAAGTTTTGGTCTATTTTTTAGCTTGGAGAACAGCACATGGGGCTTTAAGAATTTACTGTCTCCAGTAATCGCGAACGTTGCTGTAAAGCGTTTGTGGCTGCTCCCCCCTTCCGTAAAATTACCTCCCTGGCCCCGCGAGTTGCGATCGTCGAATTAGGTTCCGTTTCAAAATATCTTGGGACCTGGTCAATGTTTATTATGTTGCATGGATCGATGTGATGCTGCTCAATCAGAGACTGAGCTTTCTGAATGAACTCCTCGCACACACTCTTGGCATCAGCAGGTAATGTTCTGGTAGTCGTCTGACGTCTCAACATCAGGTTGTAGCGCGTCGTAAACTTGTCCAGTCAACCCGTTGAAGCCTTGAAACGCTGATATTGCTGCTCTTCAAAGTCACGAGCGATGTTGAGAGCTAGTAGCTGGACATACTTGTCCTAGACCCGCCGTCCCTTTCTGTTTCGCCCCTCGACCCACTCATGAAGCTGTACTTCGAGCTGCTGGTATTCAGGCTTGTAATCCGCACCAGGCAGTCGACGCGTCGTCCGCGTTGATCGCTGTCTGTCCTTCGCAACGTCTTTCATGGCGCCCAACTGCTCAACCCACTTCTGAACTATCGATGACGAGGGTATCTTGTGTTTTGCGGCAAGGGCGACAAACCCAAAGCCGTTGACACATTTCTTGTACTCTCCAGCAACACTGCGCTTGAATCCGATACTGTAGCTATTACGCTTCTTCTTGGCTGACATTCTTAGCGGGGGCTATTGTGTCGCTGGAGGGCGATTGTACAGTGATACGACGAAACGAGAGGCCGACTTCCGCACGAATGGTTGGCAGTCGGCACAAAGGCGCTGGCTCGTCCAACTGACAGCAGAATTGTTGGTAACAAGGAGTTCGGTCATCATATGCCATTTACAACATGTGCTACATTGGGTAGGCGTTCTATTTTGCTATAGCTTCAATTCGAGGGTGAGATAAGATTTGGGATTGTGGACCAACCTCGAATACAACGCCTAGGCATCTAGTACGAGGGAAGACGGTAGCTCCGTAGATCCTTCACAAGAGTGTAGCATGAATCTGTATAATTGGAGGAAATTTGAGAATTCCGCTATGACTGGGTAAAATTTGATGTTATTTTGAGTACGAGGGTAATTCGTGGTGCCAATCACCGTCAAAACAGGCGTAATAACCTAGCCCTCTCTCTAAGCGAGCACTTTCCAAAGTCCGATTTGCCAAAAGAAGTGAAAGGTACAATACTAAGTACTTAGTAGAGTCCGCGTCTACTAGGTACCCCGGGAAATGAACTACAGTAATAGTACTTCTACAATCGAAGTACTGTCACTGGAAACGGTATTTAGTGTGTGTGAAAAAATAGTATGAGTTCGTAAATGGTATCACTTCCATTTGGTGACACTAATTATGGTGAACATGCCACCAGGAACTTCATAATTAGTGTGAGTTCATAATTAGTATCACCTTTTTCATACTATATTTAGCTATACCGCACCTCCCTCACGTTCTCTCACATCCCGACTTCCGCGCGAACAGCACGCCGTCGCCATTATGAGCGCTAACACGGGCCTTTTGGCGCCATGTGGAGGGTGTGGTGACGACGCCGGACCAATACATCGCTGCCCTTCGTGCTTTGTGCACATGCATCCGTTTTGCGGCACTGCCGTTGGAGCCGAAGGTTTTGGTCAGTTCATCATGTACCCGGCCTGCCAAACCAAGGAGCAGGAGCCGCCATCAGCATCTCCGATCGTGGCAGCACTGTCTCTCCAGAAAGAGCGCGGCAAGGTTGCCGACAAAGGGGGTGCTACTGAGTGTCCGCAACATCATAGCATTGATCTTGCATCATTCAATGAGGAGACGAAATCAGAGGATGGGGACGAACCTCCACTTGCCCATAATGACACCGAGGTTTCTGAGGTCCCGGAAACCGAATCAGGCCGCTCTACTCAGCATGTCAGCACAATCCAACAGCGCCGGCGCGTGATTGCATGGTTGGAAAGCTGCATGAGGAAGAAAGGAAAGAAGAACATGTTTGCCCGTGTTGTTGACGAGATTCCCGATGTTTTCATCTCAGCCACCCGCAATGCGAATTTGAACAAGGCCATCAATTGGTGGAAAAAGCGGGAGACATTTTGCGAACGTGGCGCGGTTAGTATCTCGACTCGCAGGGATACCGGAAGGAAGCGAGTCAACACTAAAGCTGTAAAAGGACGTGGCCGGCGAAGAAGTGCGTGGGTGGATTGGATATATCCTCGGCTTTGCAGCGAGCTTGACCGCCTTCGTAAGATCGGACTTAAGTTCGATTCTGGACTGTTACGTCAGTTGGCGTTGCGTATGCTGCGCCGACCGGATGCCCCAAAGGCGGACGCGAATGGCGTATTGCTGGAAAAGAAGATTAACACGCGCTGGGTGCAGTCGTTCATGGAAACCCACAACATCATACTTCGAGCGCAATCCGGGAAACGCCAGCTAAGTCCGGAAAAGACTGCAGAGATCGAAAAGAGCGTGGCGGTACACCTGGGTGAGCTTAAAAGGGGGTTCGAAAGTGGCAAATACGACGAAAACGTGATTGAGAACATTGATGAAACACACTTTGTCATCGATTTTGACAATGGCAAGACTTTGGGCTTTGGTGGAGAATCGCAAGTAAAAAATAGATTGATGTCGGATTTAGAGCGGAAGATGTATCCAACTTTATATTTGCACCCCAGGTCGCACGCTTCGAAGTACCACAAATTCTTTGCGACACTAGCTTGTATGGATAAGGAGAATTACAATGTACAAGCCAGATTATTCATTACTCATCGTGGTGGTCCGTCACAATAACTAATATGCCCCTGTGTGGAATGTAATCTTGCACTTTCAATATCGCACCCTAAACGCGGGCCGTTCGATTTTGAGCACGGAACTTCTCACAACTGCTTATTATGCTCTTTACAACAGAATGTACAACGCAGGTTGTTGTATTCCGATCAAGTTGTCTGTCATTATGTTTTGTGAGGTGGGTATTAGTATGAGTGTGACTATTTAATAATTGTTCCTCACACTAAATAGTATTAGTGTGTAATTTATCACACTCACACCAATTGCGGTGAGGATGGAAAAATCAACCTCACACAAAATAGTACGAGTGATACTAAATACCGTTTCCAGTGTACCGGTACAGGGCCCTACTCGGTTAAGGAGGACACTCTACAAGAATAGTATACCGCATAGTACTACGTAGTAGTATTTGGTATCATACGTTAAATCTCCATCTTTTCCGAGCAGAAGCAGTAGTAGTAGTGCTTTGGGAGTCAAATGCAATGTGGAATATATATTCATACGAACGCATTTTGGGAACTAATAGGTCATGCGACTAGATGCTGGATTCAGTTCGACGCCGTGCTATTCCTTACGTAGTATGGCTCGTCCTGGTACTCAGCCGAGCAGTACGGGAACGTGGCGCCGCCTTCGTCCGGGTTGAACAGGTTCTTGCCAGCGTAGATCATCACGTAGCAGCCCACAACACCGCAGACGGTGGCAATCGTGATGCAAATGGTCTTCTCCCACACCGGGATCTTTCTCCAGAACACCTTCACGTAGAAGATCAGCGGCAGGATCAGGCTGCAGACCGTGATGGCAGTGGCGCCAGTGAAGTCCACCAAGTCGAGGAAGTGGTCCTTCACCAGAATCGAGGCCACCGCCAGGATCGCAATCAAGGCGATACGAACCAGGACATATCGAATCACGTTCACACCGCCCTTGTACTCCGACAGGTCTTCCTCGCTCCTCGTGACCGACACACGCTGCTCGTGGGCGTTGCTCTCGAGGTCGGGGACGGCAGGCGCTGGCGTAGACGCAGCAAGGTACGACATTTTTTCCTCAATCTCGACCTCGCGCTCCTCGTTGTCAATGGCGAGGGGTTCCGTCTTGTGCATGCCGAGCACGAGACGCTCCGCCATGAAGAACGCCGGGTGCAGGATCGTCGAGAAGGCAATCGACAGGTGTAGCTGCATGAAGAGGTACGACATGACCACCGCGCCACGGTTAGCAGTGAAGCCCAGGGTCGTGGTGCTGTACGGGTCCGAGATGTTGACGATGGAGAAGAGCAGGTTGCCCGAAAGCTGGCATCCACCGGCGACGTAGCCGATGATGGCGATGGCGAGGAAAAAGGCCGAGGCGAGGCCAAGACTGACGATGATGACGCGCGGCATGCGTTCGGGCTGCGAGTGCTGACGCTGGAGGTCGGGGATCACGATGGCAGCAGCGTAGGCCAGCGACAGGTTGCCGAAGGTGGTGAGAACCTGGTGGAGAGTCACATCGGGCGTGGGCGGCGTGGGGTGGCCGCGCTCCTCGTACAGGAGAATCGCAACGCCAATGACATCAGCGATGATCGTGCCAAGGCACCCAGCCACGGCCATACCAGCACTCTCCTTCAGCGTCGGGATGAGCGCCACCGGGATGACGAGCGCAGCCATGAAGATGATCCAAACAGTCTGGCTGAACGAGTCGGGGAACAGCACGTCAAGCAGCGTGCCGCCCAGCACGAGGAACGCGCACGGGGCGAGCAGGCACACGCCCATGTGGGAGACCACGACGAAGAAACGGCCCCACTTGCCGGCAACCCATTCACCGAGGTCACCGTAAGTCTTCACCGAAGCCGGAGCCACCATCAGCACCTTGGACAGCAGCACCGTGGCGTAAATGTTGGCGAAGGCCATGAACAGCAGGGCGACGGTGGCGTAGCCCCAGCCGGCGCGTGCGTAGTTGGAGGGCATGCCGAGCGACCCGATACCGCAGATGCAGCAGAAGATGTTGAACGCGATCTTGGAGTCCTCGAGCGTGAAGAGGGGGGAGCGCCCCGACGTAGAAGAGGGAGCCGCCATGGTAGGAGTTGTCGCTTGGGACGGCAAATTGGACAATGAGCTCTGCCGGAGCCGCACCGGCGGGCGTGTCGGTGCTCTGACTGGAGAGCGGGCGCAACAGCCAGCATTTTCCCTTTGGTTTGCGCAAAATTGGTTGAAAGACAACGCGCGCCGCGGTCCGTCTACAACCCCTTGAATTCCCCGTCGTTGTATGTCGCACCGGCAATGCCGGTCCGGCAAGCATGAATGCAACCGGTCTGCAGGCGCGCGGCCGTCTCTGCGCCGACGTAGACCAGCGAAAGCGATCGCGCAATGCATCAGTGCCCCGTCCAATTTCCGACACGTACACGTCGTTAAACCGGCGGAGGTGACAGGCAGTCAAGCCGCCGAGCGCAGCAGCACGGCGAACGAGGTGGTGTCCGACGCTATGGGGCCAGTCGTTCGTTCACATGGCAAAATGGTGGGGCTCCATTACTTCGGAGCCCGTCACATTGGCCCCATCTCGCAGAGCATCCGCATCGTGATGGGCTTGTCGCCAAAAGCTGTTGCCGAATGGAGCCGGATCAAATCTAATCATCAAAGATCGACCTACCAACAGATGGTATGTAGGGCACCGGAAGACGCTTTCTCGATTGCGAGTCTCGGCATCTCGGTAGCCGCGCCCACGCGCGCAGTCGCTGCTTGACGCCAGCCAACACAGCCCTGTACACGAGCGACTACAGTACATGTACATGCATTTTGAAGGCGCCGAGCCTCGACTGACTCGACTCACGACAACCAACTTTTGCGCACGTGCGCTACGTGACTCGCCAACCTGGGAGGTCTCGCACCGATTAAACGGGCGAGCATTCGCTCGAGGCAGAAGCGCTCAGCTGAAACGGGCCCCTTCGTTTATCCGCCTTCTCGGGACTCTCCGTGCAAGCGATCGCTTGTGCAGCCGCGATCAGTGCACCAGCTATCAAGACAACGCATACAGTATCATATGCAGCATACAGTACGTATCTACAACAACTAAGAGAGAGATGTCTGTCAGTCCGTGTGTCACGCATGGCGACTAAATTAGGGTGGTCCACATAATCGTACCTAGGCTGCCGAGCGCAGCGAAGGCGACCCCCCAATACGATATTGCGGGGCCGCAGGACCCGCCCCGGCCTCTGTATTTATTAACCTAACAGAGCGAGTAGTGCAGCGAGCCGACGAGGCGAGCGGAACGGGTGCATAGCAACTAACAACAATTTAATAAATTCTATCCGCCGCGTAGCGGCGGCGCTCGGCTAGTACAGTATCATATGCGGCATATGAGCAGCACGGGCTCCATCGCGCGTACGGTGATGCATGTATTAATACTGTACTCACCGTACACTGCATGCCAATTACGCCGAGTGCGCGCTGCTATATGCATTTTATATGTTATGCATGGATAGATATAGCAGTCTTCGAACACGAAAGCTGTACAGATAATCCTCTTTGGAGTGATATTTCGAATAGGGATACCCTCTGATTAGCACTAATAGAGGCTCTCCCGATGACCAATGGTATACAAATTCAAGTCAAAACATCCTCGTGATACGAGATTAGGCTTTATCACTATCCAGAGACAGTTAACTATGTGAATGTCCATTTCGTAAAGCATGCCGGGCTCCACCACACACGTGAATCGACTCAGATCCTGGGTTCGCGCACATATTATTAAGTTTGACATGTTTGTGATTCTGGAACGTGTATTTATCACATCAGCAACGGTGCTAGACTAGATGTCGCGTTGTAGCTGCCTGTGCAGTGCTCCCAGTTCCATTTGAATAGTGAATAGCGTATCGTCACGCTTCGTGCCATATAGTTGTAAATATTATGCAGAACAAATACTTTTATCGATACCTTTTCAACTTCAAAATGGCAAATTGCTAGTTCAAAATGACAAAACGTAAGTTCAAACTGTCACGAATAGAGACAGGACCGTCTCACAATCTTATACGAGCACGATTGGCTGATACAGCTCACTGTCAGCCAATAGATATTCGGCACTCTGTATTTCTATATATCCCACTATTACAAACAGGTCTAAGTATCGGTTTACAAATTATTGTCGTTTTGATTTTACATTTTGACGTATTGAATTTTCTTTTTGCCATTTTGAAGTTGAAAGGTGTAGGGTTTTAACCACGTATCGAGTGCAATACAAGCTCGCATTTTCACTACACTGGTACCATGAAACGATATTGTACCGTCATTTTGTACAGATTTAGATAGTGATGCCTCTGGATTGTGATAAAAAGTGGTCTCCCGTGGCTATCACTACGGAGAGGATCGTCTGTATCACGCCTAGAAACTACTTAAGGTACGGCGCCACTATAGGAGTGATTTCGAAGTGCCCTTTTTGCTTCGTGATAATTTTTGAGATACTGTATCACCATGCTTTTGGTACAGTGCGCGCCAAAATGATAGGACCACCTTGAAAGTTCTCATAACTCGGTCAATATTGATTATTTTAAGGTGCGGTTTCGATGCTAGTTACAAAACACGCTGGGAAAGATCAGGTATGCGCTAACACTCGCGTTTTTGCACTCTATGCGATAGCTCACATACAAAAAAACTGTTTCTGCCAAGTCAACACAAATTAGGACCACCCCCATCCCAATACAAAATCCTATATAAAGGGAAAGCCTGTACAAAGCGATATGACTGGGGATGGGGATC
>NW_009258121.1:3974702-3992145 GCF_000149755.1 Phytophthora sojae | reverse complement strand
TGGCGACAACTTCCACCAGGAAGTGGCGACAACTTTTCCCTTTATATAGGATTTTGTATTGGGATGGGGGTGGTCCTAATTTGTGTTGACTTGGCACGCATAGAGTGCAAAAACGCGAGTGTTAGCGCATACCTGATCTTTCCCAGCGTGTTTTGTAACTAGCATCGAAACCGCACCTTAAAATAATCAATATTGACCGAGTTATGAGAACTTTCAAGGTGGTCCTATCATTTTGGCGCGCAGTGTACAAGGAGAAAGAAGGCGATTTCGACAGTTTGTAGGCGATGACCAATCAAACGCGATGCACAGAAACCTAACAAACATTGTATCTTGGTTTTTAAAACTTACTTGTTTCTGAAACATGTAAGTTTTGAAGCCATCTCGAATCGCAGGTGGTGCCAGTTTACGAGAGATTTTTACTTGGGTTTTGTATTGAAATGCCATGTGTTTGCTTCATGTGCCGGCTTTTATCGACCAATCATAGAGATTTGTGGCTCGATTACTGCCTTATAATTGGCTGAAAAGGGTTTTCTGAAACTGAGCACTCTCTACTACATATATAGTTGCGCCGTACCTTATGCCTATTTTTTATCATTTAAATTTTAAAAAAATGCTCGACACCAACGCTGTACAAGCCTAGAGAGATAAGGAGTATTAATATTCGAGCATTGCACTCTTTCAACAGCAAAGCAGTATTTACGAGTCGGGCCACGACATTCCATCATGCGTATTGCAACCTTCTGCCACTTTTATAACGTTCTGTGCTTAGTAAGCACTGCTTAGTGGGCGTTGCCCACTCCCGGCGGGAGTCCCGCCGTCCGGTACAGAGCACGCCAGGCTCTACCTAAATTCCGACGAGCCGCCAGCCTACCAGGCGAGTCGCCTGTAACTGTGCTTAAGGGGTGTCATCCATTTTCGGTACACATGTATTAATACTGGGCCGCTGTATACAAAACAGTTAGGGTAACTTTACCATGGATAATAGCACGCTGACTCAGCAAGTCGCTCACAGACATGCAGAAAGCGGCATCGCCAAAATGTGGCAGCATTTAATGCTGGTCCATCATCTTGGCCGCTCGACAAAAGATGATAGTTTTTTCCAAATACTGGGCCTCCTGCTGGCCAAATGTTGGCTAACTATCGTATTTTAGTTGTAGTTTAGCAAGTGCTGATCTGACGTGCGAACCGCGCTACAGACTGGTATCGATATTGGTAGTGCGGCAGCCAAGCATAGCTTACGAAAAAAAACACTGCTATCGCCGATAGCCTATCGGTATTCACTCCTCACACAAATGGAAAACCACGAGACCACCGATTTTTTCTAAACGTAACGATATCCTCTGTACCTTGTCACGCGTGGATACGATGTCGATAGCTCGCGTACGCCTAAGCACTGTAGTGAGCAACACACCGCTGAATGATGTCTAGGCAGATGCATATCTGGGCAACTGCACTTCATTCACGTTGTAGCAAAACAGCTTCTTGTACACGTCGGGCAAGGTCTTGTTCGCCCTCAGCAATGACGACGCGTCTTTCCCATTCTGCGCTCCGGGGTATGAGAACACTGTGTACTGCATGTACAACTACACGGCTACTCACGAGAACTAGCTAGTGCAATTGCATTATGGTAGTGCTCATGTTAAGTGTTGTTCTGACTCCATGCTCAGGGACAGCAGCAAGACCGAGGTGAGAGCGAATGCAATCTCTATTCCAAGGCAAATTCCGAACTGACTGCTAATCTAACGGTCCTGCCTCTCTGTGATAAATCAGGATGGAACCGGTCCGAGACCGGTCCAAACGCAACAAATGTGTGGCCAGCCCAACACAGGTTCAGCCCAACACAGGTTAATTACGTGGCACCTCGGTAACTGAAGCCAGTAATACTAAAGCCAGAAAACTGACCCCGGTAACTAAAGTTTACTGTCTATGCTCTCCATCTCTCAAATCCGAGACAAGCTCAGGCTCGAGATGGATGGACAACATCTCGAAAGTTCTCTAGTCGTCGAGTTCTCACTCGTGTGCGAGCTGAACTTACCGCTGAAGCTCCCTACCAGTCCGCACGTTGTTGGTCGGCGTACCAGGTTGTCGCCGCGCGCGGTGAGACCGTCGGCAAAGCCAATTCAACTATTATTTGACAAGGAAGGGAGTACATCGCGCACTTGCAGCGGAACACATGCATCAAACGATCCCTCACTTCTCCAACCCCCTCGCACACAAGCACCTACAGTGCATGTACTAACTTGCTGAAGGGGTGGATAAAGGTTAACCGTGTTGTTGGTTATCTAGAGTTCCCAATATACAGAATGACACACTAGCTATCATGCAGAAATGTAAATACTGACGTCGTAGACTATAAGAGCGGACCCCGAGGCGTTGGTATAGAGAGTAGAATGCCGAAGAATGAATAACCGTGGATGTATTGCAATGAATCGGCCCAAGCTGGATGTAACAGGAAACTGCCAGAGGCATCGGCGAACCCTTGGTCGCGTGGACTAAGTTGCTGAGGTAAGTTGCTGAAGTGAAAGAAAAAAAACGTGTGTGTGCCCAGAAGGTGGTATTCGACAGACTAAAGGTTTACGAGCACGTACAACTCCTGATAGGCTCGAAGTTATTTAAGCGGATGCTGCGGATGCGAAGCAGGCGCAGGAGATGCACTGCAATGGGTAACGCAGATTTACGTATCACAAATGCTGTACTTTAGTAGTCATTTTTTGGAGCTTCTTCGTGCAACGACCGACTTTGCTTCTCGTAATTTTCGCAGCGCGGCCGCGGTGGAGATACCTTACGTAGGTAACAGGTGGGCGCGACAGGAGGACCCATATGAGCGTGACAGCGACGGAGGACGTGGTGACGGACGGCGACGCGACGCAGATGCCGGATTCGGGCGACTGCGCGAAGGTCGGCGGTACGACGGAGACCAAGTACCTCGAAGCGGCGGCGCTGGACGCACCGTGACTGGGCAAAATGCCGCTCAGTGGCACGCACAACGGCAGGTATCCAGCGGGCAGTCGAGTCGACGTTGAAGGACGGAAGCAGGACGGCGAGCGGGCGGTGAGAGGCCCGCACACTCTAAGATTCGACGATTTTGGCACAAGTGGCCAGGGTGTGCGTGCTGGAGAGCACGTAGGAGAAGGTGAACAGGACGTGCTGCACGAGCGCGGCCGAGAACGTGTACGGAGAGAGCGATACGGAGCCGAAACGCTCTGTTGCTATGACTGAGGGTGGTATTGGCACGAACGAGCGGGTCACAGGCGGTACTCGACGCTATCGTGAGCACTCGGACAGAGGGTCTAAGCTGTTCCTGGGCGCGTAGTGCGAGATCTGAGGACGGTCAGTGGTGTTGGTGCACGCGCAGTAGTAGTTCGGACGGTAGAGTAGCTGCTGGTGAAAACTGGTGTCTATTCGTTGGTATTAGGAGTAGTTCAGGCTATTCCTCGTAATAAAAGTGGAGCGGACACGACGGTGGACGTCCCGGCAGGGGGAGATCAAGTGATCTCTGACGGCCAGTACGGTGTTGAGAAGTAGATGACTCGCGTGCGAACTCGCAGCGTGAGCATACGACCTGTCCAGCGGCTCGGGTACGACTAGTGAGCCCGCTTAACGTATCTCACACAAAGGTTTTAGCTATCCCAGCCTACGCATAGCTCTCGTACTGGGATAGCAGTGGCTGATACGTCATGCTTCTAGGCAGCCCAAATCGGGTTAATTCGGACCTCGGTAACTGAGGCCGGTAAACTGAAGCCGCGTCGATATTTGTCTTTCTGCATGGTAGTGACCCGCCGCCCGCTTTTGTCTACTCGTAGGACCACATCTATCATTGAGCAGGGCTTTAACTATCGTGCCATTTCGCTTTCTACCCCAAAACCAAGCAACCTCCCTACGTGCATACCCATCTGTCTGCCTTCAGCTTGCACGCGAGCTACAACAACTGCCGGAGTACCACTCCACGGCCCCTGAATGTAGTGTCTGCAGGGAAGTCGAAGACACGCTGGGAGAGACGGCGATGCTCCCGTAAGTTTTAGCTGTAAGTGTATTGCCAAATCCAAATAGTAAAGTGATCGGATACGAACTACTCCTAGCGCTGCGGCTCCTGCTAACCAGTGAAGCCGCAGCCGTAATCTAGCTTGTAAGGTAGTTCGGTTATCATCAAGATTTCCGTCATCGTCCACTTGATTTCTGGCTGGGCATCAGCTTTTTCGTTATGCCCAGCACTTGTCATCTTACTTTGCGTTAAGAGTAAGGTGCATGGCCGCAGCCATCACACCTGCAGTGATTGACTGCGGCCAATGGCGATGCTGTTAGCTAGAGAAAGTCATTAATGCAACACTGACAACCAGGTCCACCAGCACCACTACAACCGTAATTTTACTAAGTAAAAAAAGGTCACATCGCTAATGTAAATTTCCCAGGCGTGAATTTCACGTATGGCTCGCAACAGCTCATTTCAGAATCTACCGGGTAGCGCGCTCGCGCCCTCCCTGATGTGCGACCGTTGCAGCGGCCTCCTGCTTAACCTTATTCTAATATGTGCATGTCCTTCTGTGGTGCTTATACACTTGCTTGTACCATGCGGGAGCAAACGCTTCCCAGTGCGTTTCGTTAGGCCCTAGTCGATTCGTGAGCGATGCGTGTTGAATACAAGCTAATGCGATTCTTTTGAAACAGTCGTAAGCGCTTTTAATGCGCCTCCAGCCAACAGCGCAACATTTCAGTTAGGTTAATAAGCGTGAGCCTCACTGCGCGCATTCACCGATCGCTAACACCCGCAGATAAGGCGGGTGTTGCGTATGCGAGCGTTGCAACCACATATATTTTCCCCACGACACCGAGACAACGGGCGAGTGTCCTACCAACTACTACAGTAATAGACTAGTGTTTTACAGTGCTACCTGTGCCCCCCAGGTAGAGCTGCGCGTAGATATCGTAGAGCCCCCTCTCCCCCTGCTGCTGCACGTGGTGCGTATACCATCACGCGCTTGTCGCGTCCGCGTCTCCAAGCGGCGGAATCTCGGGGCGGCATTGTACATGGGCGGCTTGGCTGCGTTGAGCCATGCAGAGTGCATGCATCGCTGTCGTGGTGACGCGTGCCCACTATTGTAACATTGGTAAACCAAATATTCTGCTACGAGTGATACAGGTAAACTATTTGTGGGAAACGATCAGTGTTGCTGTCGGGCAACACTACGAGCCTGTCCATTGGTAGTGTAGGTCCGTCGACATAGATATCAGTGTTGCTTCAATCAGAGCCCTAGCTCCGAGCTAGTAGCTCGACAGGCTGGAGATTGTCATCCACTACACTGCCCCCCCCCCCCCAGCCTTGTCTAGGTGCAACGTGTTGAAGTTGGCTGTTCCGAATTGTTTTGGAACCAATATGCAGGGTACTGTGTACAGAAAAAGAACGAAATACCCCTTTTAAAGTCTCCTAGGGTGCTCCTTCATAACCGTGAAAATCCTAGAACTGAAGCCAACTTGAACTGCTATCATCGTCTGAAGCAGCTTATCCATGTATGCAACGACGAATAGGCCAAGTACATGGCTAATAACACTTCTAGGTTGTCGCAACTAGTCTTGCCCCAGTAGTATCGCTCATATGTTGATGCAAGTTGAGATCTGACGGTCTAAACTCGAGTTGCATGCTGAGTTGGTGGCTGGTTGCGCTTGAGCGTTCAGAGTCGAACTCGTAGATCACTTCTAAACTTGCCGACCAACCGTCAATCGACCCACCAACGCCCATGCCACCAACATCAGCTTCCAAAGCTCATGGGACATCCAAAGGCCGAGGAAAGGGTCTCTACAAGCCGACTGCAATCTCAACTCAGGCGACTCGAAGTCTGCGTAGTGTGAACAACGTACTGGTAGTGTTGCCAGCCAAGGAGAAGCTGGTAACACGCCAGTACTGGCATCTCAAGTATGAGAAGGAGCTTGGTGTTCGTCCGTTCAACTGCGTGGGAGATGACGTTGTATAGGCAATCTGCAAATTCTGCGAGGTCTTTGGACGGGAGGATCCCGAGGACGAGCAAACCGGCTCCGCGTTCGAAGCGTTGGTGAGGAGTACGAAACCGAAACGGACGAAGACGTCTTAAGCTATGGTATTCAAGTCGTTCTGCCGCGACTACATCACCCAGCACATGCATCGTGAGCACCCAAGACAGTGGTCCGCCTTCCAAGCTGTCACAGAGGACGAAGAGCGCAAAACCTTTTTTCTCCCTACGCTGATCGAGAGCTTCCTCCCGAGGCACCCTCAGATATCGTTTGTTGTACCGCGCGAAATTGCCAGTCTCATCCAGCGTCTATTCTGCAATCGGGGTGACACACCGCACGGCTTGGTGGCCGTGGACGAGGAAATGGGAGAGGTTGAAGTCTACACGGACTTTGTGGAGACCAAGTCGGATGGGCATGTGCTGATTATCCGTGATCGAGACCAATTTGAGACCATTATCAACTGCATCAATGCGGGAGTGAGCTTTCGCGCTATTGCTGGTTTGTTTACCACGTTCGGGACTGCGCTGTCCAACATGAAACTTGGAGCCCCCTGCAGACAAGTAGTGGGGCAATCAGTTCGCCGTGTCGTTGCTCTCAACCTCTCTGCTATCAGCTCACTGCTTACGAAGACGTGGGGGGTTTCGCTGATGGTTGATGGTGCGACACATAACAAAGAAGGATACTTGGACGTGCGTGAGTCGTTTGGTCTTGTGGGTAAAGTGCACAGCATCCACCTCCTCGCTATCCCCATTGTCCCCATTGGCCATAGCGCACACATAGGCGAGAACTATGCTGAGCTCGTCATTGATCTACTCGAGGACATTGGTGAATCCAACTTGCTCACCCAACTGATCGGTATCTCGACGGACGGCGCTGCGACGATGCTGGGCCGCCACCAGGGATTCTCGACTCACCTTCGTGCTGCTGCTGGACACTTTGGAAACACGGCGATCACGATCAACTGGTGCGGGAGTCACCAGCTGAACCTTGCCGTGGACGCATTTCTAAAAGCGCTCTACAGAACGGTGAACTTCAGGTTGAGGCTGGGAACGGAGATCTCGTTTACGCGGCGATACGAAAGTGTACGTGGTGGCTGAGTCGTCTGGAAGTGCTAGAGTAGCTGATGTAGTCAATAGGTCCTTCACATTGTCGTATGCAACCCGCTCTGTATCTGTCAGCGCGACAGAGATGCCAGCAGCGACGCGCTTTGTGCGCTTTCCACTCTTGAGAGCAGTGTCGAGTCACTGCTACATAGGCTCCACAGCACGAGCATAGTCAACAATAGATTCCCGCATCCAGTTGGAGACACACAGAAACGGCTGCAACTGGCCTGCTGTGGTCGGGTACGACATCGATCGCAGCACGTCAATGCAAGTCGGGTCGTGTGAAACACCATCACTGTTGATGATGCGCCCGCACCACTTCACTGACTGTTGGCAAAGGCTGCTTTTCTTCGCGCGAAGTTTGAGCCCATACTTAGCCACTAAGTCGAAGAATTCCTCCAACTTGGTCACGTAGATGTCGATGGCATCGGCAAATAGGAGTAGATCATCAATCCAAATGACAATGTAATCGTACAGCAGCGAATCGAAGCATCGCTCCATCGTCTGCTGAAAATGCACGGCGGCATCACAGCATCCCTGAGGACGCGACGAGGAGTGTAAATTTTTGTGTCCGTAATGTATATAATGACGGCGTTTGTGATATGATTCATAACACGATTGGTCACGCTCTGTGATTGGTTGGATAACATGATATTTTGATTAGGACATTTGCTCTAGCACTCTTTGAGACGACAAAGTCAACTGTAACAATACCTGGAGCACTGATGGAAGGTATGGATCTTGGACACGAAGCTCGGACGAAGCGGAGGGAGGGACGTCGCAGACGGCGGGACCGGAGCGAAGGCACTTGAGGGGTAGAATGAAGATTCGAAAGTGATTGAATTGTTGGAGCTTACACCCTACTGTTATAGACACGCGACCCTGCGTCCTATCACCTAGTGCATCTAATCAACCATCACTCACCGGTGTTCATCCAATCATCCTACTCGTCTAATCATCGGTGGCGTAAATAACTTACCGTAATCACCATAATCAACGTGGGTTCGGAATGGACCGGTTCGGGTTAACCGGTTAATGGGTACAACTGGTACACAGTACCCAAGACCAGCAACCCTCAATACGCCCCCTCAATGCGAAGTCCCACGAATGCCGAGAGCCACCGTCAGATCCGTGTGGCGTGGTCCCGCAAGCGCCTTCGTCATGATGTCCGCTAGCATCACAGAAGTCTCGCAGTACTGGAGCTTGACTTCGCCGCGCTTGACTTCATCGCGGATGTGGTGGTACTTGATGTCGATGTGCTTGGCGCGACCGTGGTTCACTGGGTTCTTCGTCATCTTGATGCACGACTGGTTGTCTTCGCGGATCATGAGTTCGGGTCCAGTCTAATTAGCGGCCGCCAGAATCTCGCATAGCAGGCGATGAATCCACTTGCCTTCTTGGATAGCCAGACTGAGCGCGATGTACTCCGCTTCATTGCTTCTTGCTTCCCCAGCTCACAGGCGCACTCATGAGCATGAACGTGTAGCCTGAAGTGGACTTGCGGTCGGCGAGGTCGCCGGCCCAGTCCGCGTCCGAGTAGCCACGAAAGTCGATCTTTTCGCCCGGCTTGAAGCAGATCCCATGCGTCTTGGTGCCTTGCAGGTAGCGAAAGATACGCTTGACCGCAACCCAGTGTTCCTCTTGGGGATTCTCCATGAAGCGCGATACATAGCCAACGGCGTACGCGATGTCTGGGCGCGTGGCGGTCATCAGGTGCATCAGAGCACCAACAGCTTCGCGAAACGGAGCGTTCACCTTGGTCGCCGCGTCGCTTGGAACCAGTCGAGTGCTCATGTCCACCGGACTCACCACGGCCTTGCACTCGTCCATGGCGAAGCGCTTCAGGATGTCGTCCACGTATCGCCGCTGGCACATGGTCACGCTGCCGTCCGGGCCGTCCACCAACTCGATCCCAAGAACAAACGCGCGCTTGCCGCTGTCGGTCAGCTCGAAGCGCGTCTTCAGGTCGGTCTTCGTGCGTGCGATCAGCTCGGGCGAACTCCCGGTAATCAGTACGTCATCCACGTACACCAGTACAAGCACGCAGTGACCGTCCACCACCTTGATGTAGAGGCACGGATCGAAGGCCGACACTTGGAAGCCGATGGAGCACACGAACTCGTCGAAGGTCTCGTTCCACACTCGCGAAGCTTGCTTGAGACCGTAGATGGCCTTCACCAGTTCCAGGCAGTCGAAGTCACCATCCAGTTCGACGCCTTCCGGAACCACGCAGAAGACCACCTCCTTCATTATCCCGTACAGGAATGCTGTCACCACGTCGAGTTGGTCGAGGGGCCAGCCAAAATACTTAGCAATCGCGATCACCATGCGCAGCGTCACATACTTGACCACGGGCGAGAACGTCTCGGTGTAGTCAATGCCGTACTTCTGCTTGAAGCCCTTGGCCACGAGGCGCGCCTTGTACTTCTCGATCGAGCCGTCCGCTTTGCGCTTGATCTTGAACACCCACTTGGTATCGATGGCGCGTTGTCCGTTAGGCAACTTGGCAGCTCGAAACACACCACGCAGTCGCATCGACTTGAGCTCCGCGCGGATCGCTTTGCGCCAGTGCACTTGACCAGGACCGTTCACAGCCTCTTGGAACGTCGTCGGCTCCGATAGATCGGCTGCTGCTTCCACAGCGTTGGCACTGGCCCGCCAAAACACTGGAGGCGTCGAGTCGTCGTCTTCATCTTGGTCCCCAGACTTTTCTTCTTCGTCGGGGTCGGCTCGGCGCGAGGAGGATACGTCCGGCGCACTTGCTTCTTCTAAGCCAGCTCGGTGGCGAACGGGGCGCGATCTTTTGGCAGCGTTGTCGTCGCCACTCGGTCGGTACTTGCGCTTCCCCGCCTGCTTGAAGCTCGTTTGGCGCGGTCCATCGTTGTCGTCCAGGTCCAGCGCGTCCAAGTCCAGCACAGCATCATCGACGTCTTCATCCGAAGTATGCGTCAAAAGTCCAGAGGTCGACTCATCGAAGTTGACATCGCGACTGATAACCACCTGCCCCGCCTCGATGTCATAAACTCGATACGCCTTGGACACTTCTTCGTAGCCGAGGAACAGCCCGGCGCGAGCCTTGGGGTCCCACTTGCGCCGTCTTTCCTTCGGCGTCAGGATGTACGTCTGGCATCCGAACACACGCATGTGCTTCACACTCGGCTTGGACTTGTAAACGATCTCGAACGGAGTCTTGTGTTCGATCTTGGGTGATGGCAGACGATTCTTCACGTGCATGGCTGTCATGGCCGCCTCAGCCCAGAAGCTCTTGTCCAGCTTGGCGTGATGCAGCATGCTGCGGCCAATCGTGACGATGGTCCGGATGGCGCGTTCTGCCGTGCCGTTGGTCTGGTGCGCGTACGGAACCGTGGTTTGCTGCTCGATGCCTTCGACTTCGTAGAAGGCCTTGAGCGAGTTGGTCGCGAACTCACGGGACCCGTCGTGCCGCACAAACTTGACCTTCTTGCCGAACTGCGTCTGCACCTTCGTGACGTACATCTTGATGCAGTCCTCGCTCTCCGACTTGGCACGCAGGCAGAACCCCTTCATGCATCCGCTGGCTTCGTCCACGATCAGCAGCAGATACTTGCTGCCACCCAGTGACTCTTCTTCCATGGGGCTGCACACGTCGAAGTGGAGCAGCTCGAACGTGTCGTAGTGACGCTTGTCACGGTTGCTTGGGAACGGCTTCTGGACCATTTTCCCTTGCTGGCAGCCGCGACACACACTTGGTCCACTCGACTTGGAAGGTGCCTTCGCGTCCTTGATCATGTTGTTGTCGACCATCTTGCGAAGCACCTCCACCGGAGCGTGACCCATACGCGCGTGTAAGTCGACCGTCTTCCCACTGGTCGCCGCATTCGCCGATCGCTGAGGCGTCTGGAGCCAGTAGAGTCCATCCACGAGGTTTGCCGTCGCCACCACTTGCTTGGAGCCCTTGTGCGCAATCTGCATCTTGGTGCTGTCGAACACGACTTGGAACAGACCACTCTTGTTGATCTGTGGCACCGAAAGCAGATTCTTGCTCATGCTTGGGACGTACAGCGCGTTCTTGATCTCGATGTCGCGCTCGTCGCCGTTGGGCAGAACCACTCGTTCCACGATGGTCCCCACACCCATGATGGCCGCCTTGTTGCCGTCGGCCACCGAAAGTTCGCCTTCATTCCGCTCAATCAAATGAGCGAACTTGGCCTTGTCGTTGCAGATGTGGTGTGTTGCGCCGCTGTCGACCGCCCACAACCCGGACACATTCTTGCCCGTCGAAATGCCAAACTCCAGTGAGACCGCGAACGACACTCGATCATAGCCGTAGTCGTAGTTGTAGCTGGCGTCGTCGTTCCTCCACTGGGCATTGTTGGCCCCGCGTCCACGGCCATTGCCATTGCCGCCGCGTCTTGGGCCCCGATTCTCGTCCTTCTGCTTGGTCCAGCACTTGTCAATCGTGTGCCCCAATTTCCCGCAGTACGTACACTGGTGAGACTCTCGGTCGGTGTTGAACGCCTTGGCCGCATTCTCCGTCTTCACCGTCGCCGTCTTCTCGCCTTGTCTCTTGATGTGCTCATTCGTCAGCACCTTCACGACGTCTTGCGATCGTAGTTCAGCGCTGCTCATCTCCAAGTTCAGCACGACGTTCTCGTAGCTCTTGGGGAGGCTGCGCAACAGGCAGATCGCCACGTCCTCATCCTCCATCTTGGCGCCGATGCTGCTGAGCTTGGCGCTGATGTTGAGGACCTCGTTGCAATGATGCAAGACGTTGCCGCCTTCCGACATCTCCATGCTGAAGAGTTGGCGCTTCAGGTAGATGCGTTCAGCCTTCTGCGAACCACCGTACAGCGTCTTCAGGCGCGTCCACGCAACCCACGCTTCCTCGCAGTCGTCGACCACATGGTGGTAGTCCGCGTCCATGTGGAGCAACATCAGTCCGAACGCGATGTTGCTCGACTTGACGTAGTCGTCCTTGGCCCGCGAGTCCGTGAAGCTCGGCGTCGTCTCGCGGTTCACGACATGCCACGTCGACTTGGTCAGGAACACGCCACGCATGTAGCGGTTCCACGTCGCGTAGTTGTCCCCGTTGAACTTGTCAATGGAGACCTTGGTCGAGGCGTCTTGGGCAGAGGACATGGTGCTTGGGCTCATAACCTGATGGAAGGTATGGATCTTGGACACGAAGTTCGGACGAAGCGGAGGGAGGGACGTCGCAGACGGCGGGACCGGAGCGAAGGCACTTGAGGGGTAGAATGAAGATTCGAAAGTGATTGAATTGTTGGAGCTTACACCCTACTGTTATAGACACGCGACCCTGCGTCCTATCACCTAGTGCATCTAATCAACCATCACTCACCGGTGTTCATCCAATCATCCTACTCGTCTAATCATCGGTGGCGTAAACAACTTACCGTAATCACCATAATCAACGTGGGTTCGGATTGGACCGGTTCGGGTTAACCGGTTAATGGGTACAACTGGTACACAGTACCCAAGACCAGCAACCCTCAATAAGCACGACAACTTTTCTGCTCTCTTCGAATTCATTACGAAGTGTTTGGTTGCATCGTTGCGAAATGACACAGGCTAACATACGCACGCAGTGCCATCAACTCAGCCTTCAACGCGGGCCACAACGAGACCGAGCTCGCTTGAGTGCAACATGATCCGAAAGACAACGCCGAGACCCCACGAGTCCGTCGTACTGTCGATATAGTACCATGAGTGCCCCTCACGTACATAAAATAAAACCGCAGAAACATTAGCGCTACCCCATAAAAAAAATCGCCACACTGTGCTCGTTACTTACCTCCTCCACAGCTTCGTATGAGTCCGCACCAGCGCCTTCTTCCTCAAGGTTCTTACCAACGTCTTGCAGAAGAAGGTCGGGCCGGCGTTGGCCGATACCACAGCCTTCACCTTGCCGCGTACGACCGTGGGGCCCATCTTGGCGATGTTATCGTGGCCATGGTCACCGGGAAGGACTCGCCGGTCAGCACGGCCTGGTCGATCTGCACGGGGTTGCCCTCTCACAGATCGTAGTCCGCGGGCACGGCCGAGCCGGCCGACAGCGTGATGGGGTCGTCTGGTATGAGCAGTGCGGCGTTGATGGCCTTGTGCATGCCGTCGCGGATGTCATGGGTCTCAGGCAGGCCTCGAGCGCGGCCACGTCGTTGCCGGTCTTGAGCTCGTCGTACCAGTCCACGACGTTGAGCAGCTGTAGCAAGAGCAGCACGAAGAAGTCGGGTCAGTCAGTCCTTAGTGACGACACCCACGAGGAATTGGCAGGCAGCTGCAGCCATACT
Source organism: Phytophthora sojae (assembly GCF_000149755.1). NCBI lineage: Eukaryota > Oomycota > Peronosporomycetes > Peronosporales > Peronosporaceae > Phytophthora > Phytophthora sojae. The sequence continues at coordinate 3,978,773 of NW_009258121.1, read as the reverse complement.
TTGTCACTACCCGCACCGTTGGTGCGGTGCCGCTCTTGGTGCACGTCGCCGTCCTCGCCTCGCCCACGATGTCTTGATGACCGCCACAAAGGCCCCGTTCACGGAGCTCACGCCGTCTGCATCATCGTTCTCGTCGTGCGTGGTCTTTTGGTTTTTCGCTTTTAGACGGTAGTGAAAGGTCGCAGTCGTTACAGCACAGATAACTACAACAGGACGAAAAGAAGTTATATGCGCCGTAAGCCTACGGCGCATATAACTTCGCACTGTGTCGATCCACTTAAATACGCTCTCTATCCGCCGTTGATTTTGTAGCTCGTCGGTGCGAGGAAGCGTGCTGTTGCGGCACGGTTGCGAGGCTAGAAGCTGCGGCAGAGCGGGGGGAGAGAGGAGGGCTGTTGCGTTTGTGTGTAGGAAGCATAAGGAGCCATGCAGGCTCTCGTAGTAAATGTATTTCTTCTCGAAAATTGATAGAGCTGCGTCTCGCATCTCCTTGCGCTCGACGCACGTGTAGCGGAGGCGGTCTCCCAGCACCCACGCGTAGTGAATGTAGTCCTCCTTGCGCCACGCCAGAAGCCTCAGTGCTGCCTAACAGCTCTGTCAGACGGAAGCCTTAAGGCTACCCGAGCTTCGTCCTGCCTGTCAAAAAGGTAAGCATCACTGGTATGCGTTTGATGCATTACCTGCAAGCGCAAAGCAATACTAGCATTAATTGCGCGCAGTAGTGAGCGGTTGCGAGGCCGCGTAGCCGCATGTATTGCGGCTGTATGCCTGCGTGGTATGCCTGCGAAGCAGGGCAGTGCGGTGCATGTATTCGCGGAGGAGATCCGGGCCGTTGCGCTAGCTTTTCTACTACAGAAGTCTGGGAGTGCAGAGCTCTGTCGCGATACCAGTATAAGCAGACATAGATATCGTCGCAGATGGACACTAGATGTATGCACGTTCAGGTTGGCCGCGGCCATCAAGACGCCACTAAAGTTCTCTGAAAATGTAGAGACCCAGACGGGATATCTGCGCCGTACTAGTGTGTGCCCGTACATAAAGTGATTATATGTGCCGTTGCGAGTTATTGTCGCTTGCAAATACTTTGCCCTCTAAAATAGACCACGTATGTCTCTTAATATGAGTGGACACGAGATAGGCGAGGGCTGATTTAGCTTTATACTTTGCTGGAGGCCGCTTTTAGGCCCAGAAACTCGGTTTGGCCCGTCTAGAATGGCATTTCTGCGTTTCCAAGTCGTAGAAAAGCGCCTTGGTCGAGAAAACAGAGCCCCAAGCTCGGATCTTAGACCGTACTGGCGAGATATATAAATCAGACCTAGGTCTTAATTAAGAGCTGGCTGGATTAAAATCGAGATTATTAACGAGATAATAAGCATGCATTGGCCAAAATATCTGCAAACGGCAATATCTGCGCCGTATCAATATCGTGTTGTCGTAGTTATCTGTGCCGTAACGAGAGTCGTGAAAGGTCACAACGAGATCGTGATTTGTCCGTATCACAGTTGCCGTTTATATCGCACCATACTCAAGACGAGTCAAAGTGTCACGGATCAACAGGTCATCCACGGCAATTGGATAGATTCGTATCACAACCCCCTACCAAAAGGTCATGGCCTTATCACAAATGCAGGAGATGTAGGACATTAACTCTTGGCTAAGTTCGTCTAGCGGTAGTTGCCAAAAGCCTTTCAGTAGGTCAAACAACCCGAAATGCCTCTTGCCTCAAGTATGTTCGAGCAGCGTGGCCATGTGTGGCATCGTGCTAATCAACGCCTCAATGAGGTCATTGACTACTCGATAGTCGCAGGTTTGGCGGTAGGCATCGGCGTTCTCGCCGGGCTTGCACACTGGCAGCACTGAGCTGGCCCAGCGGCTGCTCAGGTTCTCGTACACCCAGCCGAGTTCCACCAGCTGGCTGTTAAACTTGCGAACGAACGCGCGCACCGCAGGCGGATACTGCCGTGGTTTGCTCTTGAGAGCACTCGCACCCTCTACACTGAGCTAACATGGAGAGGCTACGATAGAAGGGTTTTGACCAAATCTGCGGGTGTCGTTTTGTTTTTAGTTTTATAGGAGGCTGTTTACCATTACCCATGAGCAGCTCGTGGCATCTCCCGCGGCTGCTTTGCAGATGAAGCTGCAAATACTTCTCATGCAAGGTTCGTTTGGTTATAGTTTCTCTTTTTTGCCACCTCTTTCAAATACGCTATAACTTAAAACACCAATTGAGTGCGCGATTTTGGGTCATTTCGGAATTTGCCTACGACAGCACAAGGATGGTTCAGTAGAAGCTATTCGGGTCATGGCGTATTACGGAATAAGGAACAATACCAGGAGCATATTCCTAACTGTAAGATAAACCGTCCTTGCAAAGCTATAGGTGGAAGTGTAGTGGCACAAGGAGCAATAAAAGCCAGTGATCATTTTAGTGCACGATCCATAATTTATCTTGGTTTCAGTATGGGCATGTACTTGTTGATAGCACAGGTGCCTGTTAAGACATGTATGTCTTTCCCGCCGCTTTGTGATTGTGATAAAGCACACTGACACCCTCCAGAGTCATTGTTGAATACTTACCGCAAAACTTTTCGAGGCCCTTGTTGGAAGCTGTTCCATACTAAAACTGTCGCGCACAAATTTGATTATCGGCTTTTAGGCCAATCAAAACATCACAATGTCGAATAGATCGATTCCATTGGTTAATAATGCATATCGTGCAATAAATTGAAACCGTGCACTCAATTGGTGTTTTAAGTTATCTATTTTTTTGCACTATATTGGGTAGATACTGCGGACATCCATGTATATATGGGCCTAATCCTTGCACCGGGTGTCTGTGTTTTATATTCATGACCACGCCAGCACATCACTCTGTGCGCTTCTTCATTAGCGGTATGAGTATTAGCGGAAAAGTACCAATGTAGCTACAAGATCGAAAGTGTGATACATACCCTATGTAGCCCTAAATGCATGAGGCCAACCTTTTAGAGATATTGAGCAGATTCGGTTTAGAAATCTTTTAAACTTCAAAGCTTCTTCGAGATAAGTCCATAGTGACCACTCGAACACCAGGCCCCTACAACGCGTTGATCTCACTTTGGAAATGTATTCATGCATCCGTCTGCAGATGCACCAGAAACACCTCCAGACAGAGCATACTAGTACTTGGAAGCCCTGGTTGCTCCCGTAAAATTGCTACCCCAGCCTACGCGTAGTCGTAGTACAGTCCATATATCGGGTCTCTACAAAATGTGACGTGTTTCTCTGTTCATGAATTTCTGTTCATGGAAGCAAAACTGCTCATAAAGTCATCCACGGACAAAGCGCGGCGTTTGAGCAAAAAAATCGTAGGAGTACAGTACTAACCCACAACCAGGCAAGGCCTTCAATTTAAGTTCAAACATGATTCGTTTCGTTACAATCGCCCAACACTTCACATACACCTGCACTTGTCTAGCCTAGCTCTCGTGCTCGGCCGTGTAGTTGTAGTAGACGGCATTCTCAAACTCCGGAGCACAGAACGGGAAGGCCCTGTCGTCATCGCTGGGATCGAACAGGTTCTGGCCCGACGTGTACGTCACATAGCAGCCCAGGCAGAAGCACACCACGACCACCGTGAGCGCCGGGGCCTTCTCCCAGATGGGCATGACGTTCCACTTCTTCTTCACGAGGAAGACAATGGGCAGGATGATCGAGTTCACCGTGATGCAGGATGCGCCCGCGAAGTCGGCCAAGTCGTGGAAGTGGTCCTTCAGGATCACGGACGCGATCACCAGGATCGCGATCATAACGACGCGAAGGATCACGTACTTGATGGCGTTGGCGCCGCGGTATTCCGCAGCCTCCGCTTCCGGGTCGCCGAGGTGGACGTTCTCGTTATCAGCCACAGAAATGAAGGAGCGGCGCTTTGAAGCGCGAGACGTGTGCGACTGCTTCTCTGAGCGCTCGGTAACATCGGCCGGAGTGGATACGTCGGCGTAATTCAGCAGGTTGTTCTCGACGTCAGCAACGGGAGACTTGTGCATCCCGAGCACAATACGCTCGGCAATGTAGAACGCGGGGTTCAAGATT
>NW_009258121.1:3775473-3974602 GCF_000149755.1 Phytophthora sojae | reverse complement strand
TGGTACCAGGCACACGGGTAGGCACGTGAGCGCCATGAGGATGATCCACGTCGTCGCGCTGAAAGCACCCGGGAAGAGGCCATCCAGCAAGGTACCGCCCAGCACCAGGAAGACGCAGGGCACGAGCAGGCAGTTGGCCATCTGCGAGACCACCGACAGATAGCGGCCGGGTTTGCCCATTGCCCACTCTCCAAGATCACCGTAGGTCTTGACGGACGTGGGGGCGAGCAGCATGACACGGCAAATGGCGACCGCGCCATAGACGTTGGCGAAGGCCATGAAGGCCATGGCGATGATCGCGATGAAGGGGCCGGCACGCGAGAAGTTACCGGGCATACCAAGCGTTCCAATGCCGTAGACGCAGCAGAAGAGGTTGAAAGCCGCCTTCGCGTCTTCTGCGGTGAAGAAGCCTTTGCGTGACATGGTGCGAGCAGCGACGGATGACACGGGAGGGAGGAGCGGTGGAGCGTCGCGGTGACGGTAGTGGAGGAGGACTTGAGCGGAAGCTGGCAAATCCAGGAGTGAGGAGGTGGAGGGAGTTGTTGCCTTGACGGTGGCGACTGCGGATCGCAGAGCGACACAATGCCAACCACAGTAGGGGGCACACGTGATGTCGAGGAACGAGCATGCACACCTGCGTGAGCGTATTGAAGTCAGATGGAGTTGAACTCAAAGAGTTGTCTGTCCCTTGTCCGTTTGATGAGAGAGTTGAGAGAGTCGGAAGCCTTCCGGTGCGGCAAGATACAGGACTTCAGCTGCGCGTCAGTTGAAAGTTTAGCCTATTAGACTGCAACATGCCCTCCAAATGCCTTTTTTTCAACCAAACTGTAGCACCGTGGTCACCACGGGGGCGATGGTGCTGCTTTCGCAATCTTCTGGATTTTGCGACTTTGATCATCGAAGTAGTCGTAGGATCTTCATCGAAGGACTCATGCAATCTCACTTTCCCGTCCCTCGCTCTCTCCGGAGTTTGCATGTGCGCGAAAGATTAAACGCGAAGCCAATCTACATATCGTTGACAACGTATTCCAAGTACCGCTTGAAGGGCTGGGCCCATCTACCTCGGACCGAGTATTTATTGTAGAGGTAGCATTTGCCACACACTGCTACAGTCAACCGAACAATCTACACTCGATAGCACGGCGACAAACAGCAACCACTCCCAACACTTGTACGTGTTAGATTGAGGCCCTCTGGTGCGGCATGTGGAGCTTTGGCTGGAAAGAGCAGAGTTACAACGGCTTGAACCCATCTTCCGAAGCTCGCTTCTGTTCAAGATCCCTAGTCTGGTTTTGTGCAAACTGATTAAAACGTTTAATCAAGGAGATGTACACGAAAGAAGTGTGTGATCGTGAGAACGCAAGCATTTGATAGGTGGATGGGTGCGTGACGCGCCCTAAATGACATGTATCTTGCACCCCAGCAGGTCTCCGACTCTTTTGTAGCAAATCCTATCAAGTGCCAACCTGGCAAAACGATTCCCAACTGCTACATGAACGCAACTTCAATGCATTTCACACCCTCCACGCTGGAATTTGTACAGTACTCGCAAACTAAGACATAGGATCCTTCCTCGACATCACGTGTGCCCCCTACTGTGGTTGGCATTGTGTCGCTCTGCGATCCGCAGTCGCCACCGTCAAGGCAACAACTCCCTCCACCTCCTCACTCCTGGATTTGCCAGCTTCCGCTCAAGTCCTCCTCCACTACCGTCACCGCGACGCTCCACCGCTCCTCCCTCCCGTGTCATCCGTCGCTGCTCGCACCATGTCACGCAAAGGCTTCTTCACCGCAGAAGACGCGAAGGCGGCTTTCAACCTCTTCTGCTGCGTCTACGGCATTGGAACGCTTGGTATGCCCGGTAACTTCTCGCGTGCCGGCCCCTTCATCGCGATCATCGCCATGGCCTTCATGGCCTTCGCCAACGTCTATGGCGCGGTCGCCATTTGCCGTGTCATGCTGCTCGCCCCCACGTCCGTCAAGACCTACGGTGATCTTGGAGAGTGGGCAATGGGCAAACCCGGCCGCTATCTGTCGGTGGTCTCGCAGATGGCCAACTGCCTGCTCGTGCCCTGCGTCTTCCTGGTGCTGGGCGGTACCTTGCTGGATGGCCTCTTCCCGGGTGCTTTCAGCGCGACGACGTGGATCATCCTCATGGCGCTCACGTGCCTACCCGTGTGCCTGGTACCAACTCTTAAGGAAGGAGCTGGCGCTGCTTTCGCCGGCTGCATGGGTACCATTATCACCGATGTCATCGGCGTTGCCGTAGTTATGCACGGCATGCGTGGCCACCCCAGCATTCCGAAGCCCGACCTCAACTTCAAACAAGTTGCAGGCGCCTTCGGGAACCTGGCCCTCGCGTACGGTGCGGGCATCGTGATTCCGGCGCTGCAGCGCCAGCACAGCGATCCCACGCGCATGCCTCGTGTGGTGGGGGTCACGATGACCTTCATTTCGGTCTTGTTCCTCATCCTGGCCAGCACGGCGTACTCGTCGATCGGTTGCCAGATCTCAGGTAATCTCCTGTACGCCATCTACCCGGACTCCGAGACCGGCCTGACCACCCTGGGCTTCGCCTCGGACTGGGGTATGGTCGTCCTCGCCTACCTCTTCATGCAGCTGCACATTACGATCGCCTTCTCCGTCATCCTGAACCCGGCGTTCTACATTGCCGAGCGTATTGTGCTCGGGATGCACAAGTCTCCCGTTGCTGACGTCGAGAACAACCTGCTGAATTACGCCGACGTATCCACTCCGGCCGATGTTACCGAGCGCTCAGAGAAGCAGTCGCACACGTCTCGCGCTTCAAAGCGCCGCTCCTTCATTTCTGTGGCTGATAACGAGAACGTCCACCTCGGCGACCCGGAAGCGGAGGCTGCGGAATACCGCGGCGCCAACGCCATCAAGTACGTGATCCTTCGCGTCGTTATGATCGCGATCCTGGTGATCGCGTCCGTGATCCTGAAGGACCACTTCCACGACTTGGCCGACTTCGCGGGCGCATCCTGCATCACGGTGAACTCGATCATCCTGCCCATTGTCTTCCTCGTGAAGAAGAAGTGGAACGTCATGCCCATCTGGGAGAAGGCCCCGGCGCTCACGGTGGTCGTGGTGTGCTTCTGCCTGGGCTGCTATGTGACGTACACGTCGGGCCAGAACCTGTTCGATCCCAGCGATGACGACAGGGCCTTCCCGTTCTGTGCTCCGGAGTTTGAGAATGCCGTCTACTACAACTACACGGCCGAGCACGAGAGCTAGGCTAGACAAGTGCAGGTGTATGTGAAGTGTTGGGCGATTGTAACGAAACGAATCATGTTTGAACTTAAATTGAAGGCCTTGCCTGGTTGTGGGTTAGTACTGTACTCCTACGATTTTTTTGCTCAAACGCCGCGCTTTGTCCGTGGATGACTTTATGAGCAGTTTTGCTTCCATGAACAGAAATTCATGAACAGTGAAACACGTCACATTTTGTAGAGACCCGATATATGGACTGTAAAACGTTCACATTTAACATGTGCAATACCATGATGCAATTACACTACCTAGTTCTCGTGAGCAGCCGTGTAGTTGTAGTACACAGTGTTCTCATACTCTGGAGGGCAGAATGGGAAAGACGTGTCGTCGTCGCTGGGAGCAAACAGGTTCTTGCCCGAAATGTAGGTCACGTAGCAGCCCAGGCAGAAGCACACAACGATCACAGCCAGCGCAGGAATCTTCTCCCACATTGGAAGCACACCCCACTTCTTTTTCAGCAAGAACACGATCGGCAAAATAATCGAGTTGACCGTGATGCATGAGGCACCAACGAAGTCCGACAGATCCGAGAAGTGGTCCTTCAGAAGCACTGAAGCAATCACCTGGATAACGACGATCACAATACGAAGAACCACGTACTTGATGGCATTGGCGCCGCGGTATTCAGCAGCCTCCGCCTCCGGATCACCAAAGTGCGCGTTCTCGTTGTCAGCGACAGAAATGAAAGAGCGCTTAGAAGTGCGTGACTCCTTCTCGGAGTGCTCGGCGCCATCGGCCGGGGTAGCAGCATCAGCGTAGCTCATCAGATTGTTCTCGACGTCAGCAACAGGAGACTTGTGCATTCCAAGCACAACGCGCTCGGCGATGTAGAACGCCGGGTTCACGATGACGGAGAAGGCGATCGTAATGTGCAGCTGCATGAAGAGGTAGGCGAGAACAACGGCACCCCAGTCCGAGGAGAAGCCCAGGGTGGTGAGGCCAGTCTCCGAGTCCGGGTAGATCGACCACAGCAGGTTGCCCGAGATCTGGCAGCCAACAGACGAGTAGGCCGTGCTGGCCAGCACCAGGAAGCAGCACGAGATGAAAGCAATGGTCACGCCCACCACACGAGGCATGCGAGTGGGGTCGCTGTGCTGGCGCTGCAGCGCCGGAATCACGATGCCCGCACCGTACGCGAGGGCCAGGTTGCCGAAGGCGCCTGCGACCTGCTTGAAGTTGAGGTCGGGCGAAGGCACGCTCGGATGGCCGCGCATGCCGTACATGACGACAGAGACACCAATGACGTCGGCAACGAGGGTGCCCATGCAACCAGCAAAGGCCGCGCCAGCTCCTTCCTTGAGAGTCGGCACCAGGCACACGGGCAACACCGTAAGTGCCATGAGAATGATCCACGTCGATCCGCTGAAGGCACCCGGGAAGAGGCCGTCGAGCAGAGTGCCGCCCAGCACCAGGAAGACGCAAGGCACAAGCAGGCAGTTGGCCATCTGCGAGACGACGGTCAGGTAGCGGCCGGTCGTGCCCATGCACCATTCACCGAGGTCACCGTAGGTCTTGACCGATCGAGGCGCGAGCAGCATGACACGGCAAATGGCGACCGAGGAGTACGTATTGGCGAAGGCCATGAAGGCCATGGCGATGACCGCGATCACGGGTCCGGCACGCGAGAAGTTGCCGGGCATACCAAGCGTTCCAATGCCGTAGACGCAGCAGAAGAGGTTGAAGGCCGCCTTGGCGTCCTCCATAGTGAAGAGGGCGCTGCGAGCCATGGTCGAGTCCGTTTCGAGTTGGCGGCTTGAGGGGAAGGCGGGAAATTGCAGACTGAGCTTGAGTGAGGTGGGCGGTGCAATGCCTTCGTGTGCCCCAGCTCACCTAGGACACGTAGCGGTTCAACTGGCGAAGTTCTCAGGCGATACATTTGCACAAACGGAGCGGGGGGCGTAGCCAACGCAGAACGGGTTGCAGCAGGGACCCCTCTGTGCGCTAAAGAGTGGGCTCTATCAGTCCTCCCGGCGACGTCAGTTCCTGAGGAGCCTATGAGCGCCGGCGGATCCTTGGCCCCGCACTTTCTGGTGCGGGATTTAACGCTCGTGCACCGGCACTCGCACCGCGACACCGGACTCTGCGCCGCCAACTGTGGCCAGCAAATCAACACTTGCCGTCTCGGACGACGTGGCCGACTGATTTTAATCCGGCGAGAAGAACTCGCGAGTTCAACCCAGCGCTACGGAGAACTTGCATGTTAGCTCGGACGTCGGCACCAAACTCGCACAGTATGCGCGGACGCCCAACAGCTCAAGCAGTTCTGTATGGGGTGCAATTGGCGACTTGATGTACGAACGGATCTATTGCTTGTGTGGGTTTGCATCCGTCGTGGGTTTGCAGCGCGGCCGAAAGCATCTTCGGGATGCTCTCCGAGTGTACATCACTCTTCGTTGCATCGCACGACAATGCTGCTGCGGAAGCGAAGCATGTGGGGCAAATGGAGGGGCATCGGCGCCAAACGAGCTGCAGGTGCTGGTTGCCGCCATGCTCGCCGCCCAAAAGCTCGCAGCGAAGGGCACATCGTGGTCAACCCCGTGTTGCTGGATTGAGCGATACATGGCGTTTTTGAACGGTATCAGATCGAGTCAAAAACGCTGCGGGCGTCCGCCGTTCAGTTGACACGCCAAACGGTGTACAGTACATACATATACACAAACAACAAAGTTCTGTACTGTGAGCGCGCTGAGCACACCCAGACATCCCAACAGAATAAGTGTGCTTGGTGCGCTAGGCTGCAAGCGGTTCTTGCCTTGCTGCGGCTCGAAGCGCCAAGCCTCCGGGCTCCTAAGGAGCGCTGGGACTCAAAATGGTCCTCACTTCAACATCCTCCCAGGCTTTTCTATCGCCGATGACACCCGGCGGCGTGGCTCCCGTCAGAGGGCGGCGATTAGTCTCTTTGCAGAGAGCATTCCCACACAGCCGCGAGCGCATCAGCACATGCACCAAACCTCGACCGGATCTCGAAGTTGCCTTCCCGCCAGCATCACCTTGAAGGGCCGCACCGGACATGATTCCTGCGAGCGCATCCAGCTCGACACGACACCGGCAGCGTTTGACCCGACACCGGACGCGAGACATACCCAGTGGCAATGCACCAGAACGGGATGCTCCAACTTCAGAAACGCCCGTTGGGGCTACTAGCAGTGCCCCAAGCGAGCTCCAGCGAGACCAAGGACGCTGAAGGCAGGCGCTGCTTCGTGCCATGTTGAACGAGTCTCAGCTGAGTGCTTGCATGCATAGGAACCCCAGAGATGCGGAGCCTTCTCCGCTGCAAGCTGAGACTTTCACACGGCTATGTCGATCGCCGAAAAGAGTCGGTATCAGGAGATGAGTTTCCTCCTCCGGAGATGCTTCCCCTGGTTTGAACCGCCGAGGATGCGCTTGCCCTGCAAGCCTGCAACTTGCAGGTGGACATGGCCTCGCAGACCTTGCAAAAAGATCCGCTTGGTCCGAACTGCAGAGTGCAGGTTCCTCTTGAAGTTGCTCTCTCGAGCTCGGACCAACTTAAGGAGGTGGCAGATACATGTACGCTGCGCTTACTATCTATAGCGCTCGCCCAGTTCGGACGGGAGCTGCACCGGAACTTGCGGTCGGCAGTTCCACGTGCCGCGCCAATCGATGCCAGATGATGGCGCCCATTATTTGCATCGCCAACGCTGTATTGAGAACTCCAGTTTCCAGCATGGAAGGCGGCGCCACCTGCCGAAAGCATTTGGTTGCCCATGTGCCGGGGCGCGCTGGATGAGCCAGGCGCTCCTTGCAACGCGAAGATCGAGGACGCGACGACGCTGTCGCGAAAGACCATTCTCACTTTGGCGCTGCCTAAACTCCGCACACCGGTGACTCGCTAAAGATGGCTCGCGGCGCCTTTTTCACGATGGAAGACGCCAAAATTGCCTTCAACCTCTTCTGCTGCGTCTACGGCGTCGGCACCCTCGGCATGCCCGGCAACTTTTCCCGAGCGGGGCCGGCGATCGCCAGCGTAGCGCTGCTTTTCATGGCCTTCGCCAACGTCTACGCCTCCGTGGCGATCTCCAAGGTGCTGCTGCTGGCTCCCAGGTCTGTGCGCACGTACGGTGATCTCGGCGAGTGGTGCATGGGCCAGACTGGCCGCTACTTGGTGTTGCTTTCCCAAATGGGCGTGTGTCTGCTGGTGCCCTGCGTTTTCCTCGTGCTGGGCGGCTCGCTGCTCGACGGACTCTTCTCAAACGCGTTCGACCAGAAGGTGTGGATCGTGATCATGGCGCTAATGGTGCTCCCGGTTTGCCTCATCCCGACGCTCAAGGAAGGAGCAGGCGCGGCTTTCGCAGGCTGTGCGGGCACCATTATCGCCGATTGCATCGGAGTTGCAGTCGTCATCCATGGCATGCGTGGCCACCCGAGTGTGCTGGCGCCCCAAATCTCCTTCTCACAAGTTACCAGTGCATTCGGAAACTTGTCCCTCGCATACGGAGCCGGCATCGTGATCCCATCGCTTCAGCGCCAGCACAGCGACCCGACTCGCATGCCTCGTGTTGTAGCTGTCACCTTGACGTTCATCTCGGTGCTCTTCCTGGCGCTTGCCAGCAGCGGATACTCGTCCATGGGGTGCCAGATTTCGGGCAACCTGCTTTTCACCATTTACCCGGACCCGGTCACAGGTCTAACGTCACTTGGCTTCGCGTCGAACTGGGGCGCCGTCGTCCTCGCATACCTGTTCATGCAGCTGCACGTCACCATCGCCTTCGCGGTTGTGGTATCCCCTGCGTTCTACATCTCCGAGCGACTCGTTCTAGGGATGCACCAGAACAACTCGCAGGAGCGCCTGCCCAGGGATGATGTCGAGGCCGCAATCAGCTATGACCCTACTGGCACACCAATTTTGAAGGGAGAGCGCAGCTCAAAGAGATCGATGGCGTCGGTGGTCTCGATGGCAGACATTGAAAAGGACAATGATGTAGACGAAGAGGCTGAGGCTGCTGAGTACCGTGGCGCCAACTCGATCAAGTACGTGCTGCTGCGCATTGCAATCGTCACGTTACAGGTCCTTGCCTCCGTGTTGCTGAAGGACCACTTTTCCGATTTGAGTGACTTCGTGGGCTCTTCGGCTATCACAATAAGCTGCATCATCCTGCCTATCGTGTTCTACTTGAAGCGCTGCTGGAGCTGTGTTCCCATTTACGAGAAGGTGCCTGCGGTGGTCGTTTGCTTTGTGCTCGGTTGTTACGTGACGTATTTGTCCGGGAAGGAGATGTTTGCGCCGACCGAAAGCGACGTCAACTTCCCGTTCTGTGCTCCAGAATACCAAGACGACGTCTACTACAACTACACGGCTGAACACGAAGCATAAGACAACCGTACTCCTTGTACTACTACTTGATTAGAAGGATCTAAGTCAGTGGGCATCTAGCGTAAATGTAATCTGGAATGTTTCGATCTAGACGTGAGCGAAGTTGCAGTCAACTGTAGGTGTGGGCACGTTCGGATCTAGCTTGCAGTCGATGTGGAAGAGGTCACACAGAGCTCTAGAGCTTACTCCTTGAAACTTGCTGTCGCTTCGCCCCAATTGAGGTCGCGGTGGCAGAAAGGAGTTAGAGCGAGTACTCACGACCACTGTTCGTCTTGAAATGGACGAATCCACCGGCATTGACGCCAGTAAAGGGTGCGGGGGTAAATACGAGTTCCCGACACCTTCCGTCGTGCCTTCATCTTCTTCCCCCAGAACGCTTTGTCGAAGCAGTGGGTGATGGTAAACCGGCATCGAGGGGTGAACACCTGCGCTAGTGCCGCATATTTCAGTTTGCGCCAGCTCAATCAGCTTCAGCAACTGGGCATACTCGATTTGCATTTCGTTGAGCTCAAACAGTAACCTTGCAAGACTGTTGAAGCGGAAGCTGGAAAGGTGAAAACCGCAGCGTCGGAGCACCAAGCGCATGTTTTCGATATCAATGGCACCAGAATGTCCAGGATCGCACGCCTCCAACTCTGTCTGCAGGTCGCCAATCGAGAGCGTCTTCGCTTGCATGCTATTCCACAAACTGGCTGCGAACTCGGAGCGAAGCTCGACAATTTCGCGAAAATGGTTAACTACTTCGTTTAGTGTGGTGCCATCCACGCGGAAAATGCTGCTAACGAGCACCAAGTTCCGGAATATCGGCGGTTGGAGTATCAAGGTGTTCAGCACCAGCGGCAGTGGGATAGCCAGCACCTCTGCTAGCCCCGAGTCCTCATACACGATCCCGATCTGGTAGGCAACACACTGGGCTACAAGCGCCAAATAGAACCCATTGAGCATCAGCAACAGCATCACGATAAAGTGCCAGGACCTTCGTGAGAACCATCGAATATCTATGCGGGCCACAGCTTCCGGTACCAGACTGCTCTTGTTTTCACCACGTTGACAATGTTTTCGCAGTTGGGGCGCTTCATACATCTCTTGCACCTTTTGCATGGTCAAAAGCGCTTGCCCAGCGTCCTCTTTGGTCCACGCTCGAGCTTCCTCGCGCGCAATAACTCTAAGATGACTCTCCAGGGTCGGTGGGTCTGCCGCCATCCCAGCAGCCTTCAGCAGTTGCTGAACACAGGATCGAAAGTAAACCAGGACGGCGACATGCACCGTTAGCAGCGCCCAGGCAAACCCCACCAGAACGATTACGAGACTGCGGCGCCTGGGTAGATCTGGCTCGCTGTGCTGCAGAATGTCTGTGATACCCTCCAGGCTCCAGGCCACAGCGAGCAGCAGTGCCCACATCGGAGCACCGACGTCAGTCATATGTGTGATCTGGTTATTTTGCGCCTGCCGAAGGTACTTGGAAAACGGGAAAAGCTGAGGCAGATCGAAGCGAGCGAGGAACAAGTGGCGCAGCAGGCGCAAATGCACCAACTCTTGGACATCGCGTGCTTGGCTGCTTGTTGCTGAGACCACAGCGTCGGCCAGATCTTCGGTGGAGAGCAGCTCGGCGCGATCAGCTCGAACGTTGTGTTTCCGCAGGCGCAGGAAGATGCAGACGGTCTGCAGGATGAGCGCCAGCGCCAAGATGAAGATGGTCAGGTCGGCCACCTGGAAGGCTGTAATAGTAGCGCTGCCCCCGTCTACACTGGGCGCCTCCTTCACCAGCTTGAGGCCGAGGCCGATGAGTCCGAGGATCATGAGCTCGCGGTACGCCTTGCTCAGCAGCTGCTCATACTTGGCGGAGACGGCGGCGCGGCGCTCCAGAAGGTGCAAGGCGCGCTCGAAGAGCAGCAGACACACCACCAGCACGCTCAGATGCAGCAGTACGCGCCATAGCTCCACGACGTCCCCCACGCGGAAGAGCGACGTCCCTGCCATGGCTCTCGTGTCCTAACGAGTGCAATACCGCAAGGTCGCTAAAAAAAACTTCAACTTGCGTCACTAAAGCGCGGCGCGTGTACTTCACAACAGTGACATTTTTGGCTTCGATGAGTGATGCCGGGCTGCGCGCGCGCTTCCGGCAGCGGCGCTCGGAGCCGAGCGGCAGCGTGGAGCTGGGCGCGTCCTCTGCCAACGCCTACTTCACGTCCAAGCGGATCCGCCAGCGCGTGACTCGCAAGCCCAAGCCGCCGCCTCTAAAGGAGCGACAGGCCGCAGAAGCCGCCGCCGCGCAGAGCGCGAGTCGGGCTCAGAAGCAGCGGAGCAACCGACAACGTCAGCAGGTAGAAGAGGACGACGTCGAGGAGGACGAGGAACAGAGCAACGCGCTGCAGCTGCCCCCACGTGGAGAGCTGCTCGCGGAGCTGCGAGCTGCGGACGAACACGTGGAACAGCAGACCAGACGCTTCCAGCAGCACTTCCCAACATGGAAGAGCGAGCTCTTGGCTGGCTACAACCTGCTCTTCTACGGCGTGGGGTCCAAGCTGTCGTTGCTTCAAGTAAGTAATCTTTGGCTCACCGAATGATACACAATTTTGTGTTCAAGACTAATGTGCTGTTGTATGCGAGTAGGAGTTCGCGTCTACCTACCTGAACGATGGCATTGTTATGCAAGTGCATGGCTATCTCCCGACTGTCTCGCTAAAGTATTTGGCTGAGGCTATCCAACAGAAGGTGGAACTCTTAGCATACTTGTGTTTACGGCCCTTTGCAAGCATGGTATTGACTAGCCCATCGGGTTGTTGATCTGATTGGGTGTGTAGGTTCTTCGAGTTGACGCGAAGCCAAACCAATCGCTATCCCAACAGGTAACGCTTTAGCAGGTGCAACCATAGCTAGATGAACTTATCTGTGGGTGGAACTAATCGCTACGTTTCCTCTCACCCCAGTACCGAGAAATCGCCAAAACTAAGCCAGGCTCGCGTCATGTGACCCAAGTTTATCTGCTCGTCCACTCGATAGACGGACTGGTGTTGCGGAACCCTGAGGCTCAGACGTGTTTGAGTTGGCTGGCGAAATCGCCTTTCATCGCGCTTGTTGCTTCGATGGACCATATCAACGGCCCCTCGATCTGGAAGGAAGAGGACTCTCTTCGGTTCGAGTGGCTCAGCCAGAATATCGACACCTGCGAGCCGTACACGGACGAAATCGAACTGCGGTTGGCAAAGCGCGCGAAGACGGCGGACGCTACAAGCAGCGGAGTCAAGTTTATTCTGCAAAGTCTCACACCCACCGATGTGGCGACTCTGCAAGAGCTAGCGCGCCAACAACTCGCTGCTGCCGATTCGACTAAGAACCGATCTCGGAAGCCCCAAATCGTGGCTTACCAGTCCGTCTATGAGGCTTGTCGCAAGAAGCTATTGCATTCCACACCGCTGGCAATGAAAAATTCTGTCAAGTGTCTGGAGGACCATGGTCTTCTGAAGCAGAGTCGAGTCCAAACAGTGGAGTATCTGGACATACCGCTGCCCGAAGCGATTGTCAGGGCCGATATTCTTCAATTGGAGCCTCAGTAGGATACTGTAGAGGTTTCTTGTTGGGCAAGGATCGGTGAACATCGTAGAAACTCAACATGTATCGCCACTTTATTACTCTTTTCCAGGCAGCTGAAGGTAGTAGATGTCTAGAAAACCTAAGAAGGCCTAGGACTCGTGCTCTGCCATGTAGTTGTAGTAGATCTGGTTCTCGTACTCGGTGCTGCAGTAGGGGAACTCGGTATCACTGTCGGTCGGCGAGAACAGCGCCTTGCCGGTAGTATACGTGACATAGCAACCCAGCAAGAAGCACACCACGAGCACAATTACGCCGGCGGCCTTCTCGTACCACGGAGTACTTCCCCACGCCTTCATTAGGTAGAAGGCGATCGGTAGCAGGATGCAGTTTACCGTGATGCACGACGCGCCGACGAAATCGGCGAAATCCGAAAAGTGATCTTGGAAGATAATGGAAAGCACGACGAGGATGACGATAATGACAATACGCAGCGTAATGTAGTTGAGGGTGTTCTTGCCACCACGGTACTCTGCCGCTTCAGCCTCCGGGTCGTCCTTGAAGTCACGCTCACTATCCGCCACGGATACATAGGACATCTTGGAGCTGCGGCGAGACTCGGTCTGGAGGATGGCAGGCGTCGCGGACTCGGCATAACCGACGCCAGCTTCCATGTCTGTCTTCTTGTGCATGCCCAGCGCCATACGCTCGGCAAGGTAGAAGGCCGGGTCGATGAGCACGGAGAAGGCAATGGTAATGTGGAGCTGCATGAACAGGTATGCTAGCACCACAGCGCCCCAGCTCGGTGCGAAGCCCAGGGTGGTCATTCCGGTGTCCGCGTCCGGGTAAATGGTGAAGAGCAAGTTGCCCGAAATCTGGCAGCCCACAGCTGAGTAAGCAGTGCTGGCCAGCACGAGGAACAGGCACGAGATGAAGCTCACGGTAACCAAAATGACGCGAGGCATGCGAGTCGGGTCGCTGTTCTGGCGCTGCAGGTCCGGGATGACAATACCAGCTCCGTAGGCCAGAGCCAAGTTGCCGAAGCAACCCAGAACTTGGGAGACCTTGAGGTCCGGGGACGGCACTGAAGGGTGGCCGCGCATGCCATGCATGACAACGGCCACGCCGATCACGTCAGCGATAATGGTGCCCATGCAGCCGGCAAAGGCGGCGCCAGCTCCCTCCTTGAGAGTGGGGACCAGGCACACGGGCAACACCATGAGCGCCATGAGGATGATCCACACGGTGGCGCTGAAGGCTTCAGGGAAGAGTCCGTCGAGCAGCGAGCCGCCCAGCACCAGGAAGACGCAGGGGATGAGTAGACACGAGCCCATTTGCGAGATGACGCAGAGCCAACGACCAGTTTGGCCCATGCTCCACTCTCCGAGATCCCCGAACGTCTTGACAGACTTGGGGGCGAGCAGGATCACGCGAGACATCTTGACAGACGCGTAGATGTTGGCGAATGCCATGAAGGCCATGGCGATGACGGCGAGCACAGGTCCGGCGCGCGAGAAATTGCCAGGCATCCCGAGGGTGCCGATGCCGTACATGCAGCAGAAGAGGTTGAAGGACGTCTTGGCGTCCTCCATCGTGAAGAACGGCATCTTGGACGGCGGGGAAGTCGACTTGAGCCGGGACCAATTGGCCGAGAGCTCCTTCGACTCGAAATTCGAAAGGATCTCGCCGGCGCCTGGAGCCGGCCGGTCTCAGCACAGGAAAGTTGTGTTGCATCCGGTACTGTACGGACTTTGGATGATGGACGAGTCGTCCAAGTTGGACAGTTGGACTCCAACAGTTGGAGTTGGAGTCCAACTACCAAAAAAGTCGTGCATAACACGTGCAACGCACTCAGGTTTCACCCCACATTTCAGCCATGCTGTTGGTTGATTCGCTGCGGAATCAAGTGGTTGAGCTCTTACTGTAGCAAGCTGCGAGTCGCTGCATACCAGGGTTTGCTTTTGAGGGTTCTGTTAGCGTTTTTATTCGTACAAGTACTTGATGCAGCTTGCTCAAACTTCAATCACTTAGTTGCAGGAGATACCGAGTAACTCGCCGATGCCGAAGCTCGAGCCCAGCAGCGATATGGCGCGCAGCCGAGCGCCCGCGCAGCAGTGTGGAGCTCCTCCGCACCTCAGCGTCGTAGGTATAAGATCTAGGTATTATCGCCGTTGCAGAGTACGTGGTTGCATTTTGTTGCTGGACTGTAATGATTAGGTAAGAGGGGGTTGGAGGATCTCGGGAAGCCCATTGGCAACACCGTTCCCTGGCTGCCACGCCTTCACAACTACTATGATGTACGCTCAAGCATAAAATTTACTACATTAAAATGTACATGTAGTACCGTTACGAGCTATTTGTCCCTCTTAGTTTACGTCTGCCAACTTCATCGTAACTCCGTGCCCTACAACGGCTGCACCTCTGAGTGGAACAGCTCCACGGACTGCATGCACGCGTTCGTGCAGTCATTATGCCGATATTTAAGCTTGCTGCCAGCGGCCAACTACAGGCACATCGCTTCGTGTGTGAACAAGAGGCTACTTACCCTACCGCACCATGCAACTGCATCGTTTCGGCGCTCAACGTTGCCACCGCGTCCGCGGCAACGATGCCGCTGTGACCTGAACACTTTTGGCCAATTGTATGGCGCAAACTAGTGTCCGACAAACTGTCTTATGTTTTGACAGACAATATGCAATGTAGCCACTGGTATACAAAAACCAAGATGTAGTCAAAACGCGTTGATCGGAAAACGTAAGACGCTTTGTCTTATGATAGGCATTCTGGGGCTAAGTATCGTCTTACGAAAGTGCATCAATCTCGTTTGATATGTCGACTAGAGATCCGGAGATTCTGCTCATCTACGCGCGGGCTTCAAGCGCGCACTTGGTGCCTTTGCTGGTGCTGGTTCAGACTTCAGGATGGATCGTTAAACTTCCAATCAGTAGTTTGGATGTTGGCGCCACAATTTTGGTGCATTGCTGAGTTCACCATTTCCAGCGAGGTCACCGAGGTCACTGGAGATCTCCGATGCCAAGCTTGGCTGATTGGGCGTTCCTAGCCATGACAACCACGACGTCGGTCTGCGACCTTTTAACGCAGCGTTAATAACGCTACCGCTCTGAATCCTTT
The DNA here is from genome assembly GCF_000149755.1 of Phytophthora sojae. Taxonomy (NCBI): domain Eukaryota; phylum Oomycota; class Peronosporomycetes; order Peronosporales; family Peronosporaceae; genus Phytophthora; species Phytophthora sojae. The sequence goes on along the minus strand of NW_009258121.1, from coordinate 3,959,313 downwards.
CTTGCGAAACAGCCCCTGCACGCTGTAGCGTGATGTTGAACATCGCCACTCACGTTGAAGTGGCAGTGCTGCAAATCCTTCCGCACCACCTTGCCCACTTGGGTTCCAAGTTGGGAAGTGCGCTGGTGTACTGTATTCAGTATAAATGCAAGCGGTGGGTCAGAAGGTGATTGACACTCAATGTTTCAACACGCTCCATCTTTTCGTGCGGTGTGCTGCACGTATTGTGCACGCTGCGTGCGCAGTATCAAAATTGGATACTGTATCATCACCACTATCGCAAGGACTTGTACACAGCAAGCACACTCAGCTTACCGCCGGAAGCTATATTTACATGCACGTGTTGTACATGTAGCAGCCTCAGTTCAACTTGGTGGTGTCTTGTGCCAGAATTACCACCGACTCGTCTAATCATTCACCAGCAACTTGATTAGACCTGTTTCCTTGACAGTTCGATTTCGATCTGTACCGCAAAGCTTGACACAGCTCCAAGTGCGACTTCCAAGGTGGTAAAGTGCTTTTTGACGAGTAAATTTGAAAAATCCACATCTTTTTGAGGGATAATCCACAGCTTTGCGTCTCCAGTTGGCCGATGGGGACAATAACAGGCTGCCACCATTAATCTGCGGCGACGGCTGTACCATTCTTGAGGTACATGTACGGTACCGGAAGCACATCCAGCAGGTGCTGAGTGTGCAGGTTCGGGCGTCTAGCGCGGGGAGCAGGTGGGTAGAGGCAACATCTATGGGTACGATGCAACAAAATGCAGTGTCGGCGTCGAGCTAACTCGCAATACTGACGTTACTGTGGATGAAAATGCAGACTCCAAGATCCTGCTAGCCGGACACGGGTGGCTCTGGGGCCGTAGAGGGTGGCGCGTGGCCATTTTCCGCAGGTGCGCGTGCAGCGGCATACTTGTGTGGTTATAATGATGCTATGCTTGTAGGCTAACGCGTTCATGTACAATAATTCCTTTAATGCTGTTAGAATATTTGCTAGCCATGGTCATGTAATGCGCGTGGACGAATAATACAACCATATCTAGATTGACAAGTTGTTGCGGGTCATGGCAATACCTACTACTGCTACAGTGCCTACAGTAATTAGTCTGGGCTCAAAATTAGTCTTACTTCAAAATTAGTCTGGGCCAGACTAATTACTGTAGGTAGTACTACGTAGTAGTATGTGCGTAGTATAAGTTTAATGCGTAACAGAAAGCTACTTGTACTGTATTGTTTGCTATTCTAGTCCTAATATGCGTGGAGTGAAACAACATGTGCACTAGTATCACTTCCAACCATGCGTGCAGACTGCCCTGAAGGGAGCTGCTCACGCGGAAGAACAGCAACCTATCGTAGCTTGCTGTTGTTCCGCGATGAGCACTACGTAGTGGGCGGCGTCACTTGCTGTCCGCAAGTTTAATCCTCTCGCTGGCGGTGGCGTCGCCCTTGCGCTTGAACTTGTCCCGCGACGACAGCGAGTGGCGGCGAAACTCCGAGTGGACCAACGGCGACGCCTCACTGTCGCTAAGCGCCCCCATGACGCTCCGCGTCGATGCTCTTGTGCTCGGCGAGCACCCCATGTGTGCTGCTTCCAGCTTCATAACCTCTATACAGCAGCGTAGACACGTCAGCATTTAGAGTTAGTACGTCAACCATGCCACAAAAGATCGACCATAACACAGGTGCTCAGACGCACCTGCAGCCCACGCCAAGAGCGCGCTCCATCGAGAGGGGCAGCCCGGAAACTGCCCGAACTGCAGCATCGAGTTTCATTTTAGCTCTAAAAAACAGCGTATACACGCCAATTTAGAGTTAGTAGATCAAACAAGGCGTAAATAAGTCAGCATGCTGCTTCTCACTACACCACAGTCACGTGCGGTGTCGAACGAAGCTCGAGTCTACTGCCAACAAGGCGAATCACTGCGTTTGTTCAACGTATTCTCATTGTACTTTTGCGGGTTTCGAGCTTCAGCTCCACCAATATAGCGAATTAGGTAGTAAATTAGAGTTCATTAGATGTGTGATGTCATGGCCTAATAGTTCTGCCTGAGGAACTTGGCTTCTGCTGCTATCCTTGCGCTCAATAACACCAACAGCATCATCGACTTCACATTGCACTTCAATCGCATTTAGTGGTCACGCAGATAGAGAGAGATTCTGATTGGATCAAATATCATGATAGAGAATAATAATGATTGGCTTAAATAGCTGTGGACTAGACATTATGCATCTTGTGGATTGACTCTGGGAGCTGTGGATTTGCTCATTGAGCTGTGGATTATCCCCAGGTTCTGTGGATTGTCACCACCTGTTGAGGACTGACCTCGCAAATCTGTGGATTAAGACGATCGCTGTGAATTATCTTGTATTTCTGTGGATATTTTAGCCGTCCTCCAACCCATTTCCATTCTGGCGTTGCTGTGCGACATAATCTTTCGGACACTCACGTTTTTGTCCATATCTCAGCTTCTAGAAAGAGTTAGAGCTCGCTATTTAGATATGTTGTACCTATCAGATCAATCTATAGCTGGCATGTGACGCGGACCTAATTTCTGAGCGCGTAGATAGGCTAGTATACAACTGACACGATTCCGGACCGCGACAAAGTTTTCGGACAATTTTTATCTTGATTAAAGTATGTCCTGCTGTGATGGGTACATCAAATCAGCCAATCAGCGTCCTATGTCGGCGCTAATGCACACATTCGCGTCTAGTTCACGGCAACATGTATCAAAACAGAGCCTAATTTTCGTTAGAAGAGGTTAGATAGACTAGTGAAGTTGTCTAGTGGCTGCTTTGGCCGCACCATGGTCTCCTAGAGGCCTACATGTCCATTGCCTTGACAGCCATTTTGTCTGTCGCACATTCCCATACAAATCATGGGAGCGGATGGTTTCGAACCTACCGTCCCTCCCGGAGGCCCAGGCTTCGCCAGGGGCCACGGTATGATGCGCATGCGTATCGTATAGAGCTTGCCGATAACTCGGCATCAAGCCTGGAGCCACTGGGCGCTCTGGAGGCGCTCGCCGGCCCAGCAGGCAGCCTTGCCGACATCATCGTCGATGGTGGTCCACCGTATAATAGGAGACGAACACACGACAACCTACGACAATCATTCTTTTACATACTTTAATCAAGATAAAAATTGTCCGAAAACTTTGTCGCGGTCCGGAATCGTGTCAGTTGTATACTAGCCTATCTACGCGCTCAGAAATCTAGGTCCGCGTCACATGCCAGCTATAGATTGATCTGATAGGTACAACATATCTAAATAGCGAGCTCTAACTCTTTCTAGAAGCTGAGATATGGACAAAAACGTGAGTGTCCGAAAGATTATGTCGCGCAGTGTATAATACACTCTATGCGTCGGTTTCCAAGTGATGCGCCGTCCACTCCTACAGTACAAGAAAGGAATCATTTCACTGTACAGAATTCTGCCCGAATAAGGAACGGGTGTATAACTAATAGCCTCACATATTTAATATTATTTTCCAGTCGATGTGGCGATAGGGGGATGTGCAAGGTACTGCAAGGTACTGAGGTACTAAGGTGAAAAATCCAGTGCCAATCATCAGCTCTCCACCCTCGTTTGAAAAATGGCGCGCATTTAGCGATCTTACTAGACTTCAAACTACATGTACCGTAGTGGTAGACTCGCACTTTTGCTTTTGCACCTCGCCCCACAAGCCCACCTCCTCCCCCACTCCACCCATTTGACAGCGCTGTTGTGGTGCGAGGATGCCTGGTCAAAGGTTAGTGCTTCGACCATACGCCACTGTTGGAATCATTCCGGACTCGTAGGTAAAGCTGCTCTTCAGTTCATTTTGAAATAACTAAATCAGTACATTGGAAAAGTATACTCAACTTAACATCAATTGATATATTCTGCGTTTTTACTTATATCAGGCGTTCCTTACTCGGGCAGATTACGGTACTCGAACAAGTACTTAGCGCAAATTGGTTTACTGTATAGTATACACCCCTACTAGGGGTATACAGTGTATACTGTAACGTTGCATGTAGTAAGAGAACCATCTCAGTTTTTCTATAGACTCTATTGTATATATTATTGTAGTAGTCTAGCTTTCTTGCTCGTGATCGGATAAAAAAATACTTCACTACACAGTATCAATAAAATCTATTGCGAACAGGATGACTTTCTCGTGTGTGAGGTCGCGTGTGCTGTATTCATCAGCTTACCACACAACGGCCCCAACAAACGATAGACGCTTGGCAGCACATGCGTTGCGAGAGCTAGATACAAAAGTAAAGCAAAATTTACAGAAAACCAACAAATGATTTCGCATTATGCTACTGTAACGCTAGTACGAACCCCACCTAGCCGTGTAAGAAGCCCTAGTTCGCGGCGCTGACGTTGTAGTACACCGTGTGCTCGAACTCAGGCGCGCAGTACGGGAACTCCACCTCGTCGTCGGATGGAGCGAACAGCTCCTTGGCCCGTGGTGTACGTCACGTAGCAGCCCAGCGAGAAGCAAATGACCACCACGATACTGCCCGCCACCTTCTCCCACATGGCCACGTTGCTCCACGACTTCTTCAGGTAGAAGACGATAGGCAGCAGGATGCAGTTGACCGTGATGCACGACGCGCCGACGAAGTCTGCCAGGGACGTGAAGTCGTCCTTCAGCACAATCGAGATGATGACCAGCACCACCACAATGACGATACGCATGACGACGTACTTGATGGCGTTCGCGCCGCGGTACTCCAGCGCCTCCTCCTCGGTGTCGTACTTGTGCACGTTTTCGGCGTCAGCCACAGACACGTACGACATCTTGGAGCTGCGCACGGAGTCCTTCACGGCCAGATCGGCTGGGGTGGACGTCTGCAGGTAGTTGGTGGCGATCTCGAGGTCCTCGTGCGTCTGCTGCACTTCCTTGTGCATGCCCAAGAAGAGCCGCTCGGCGATGTAGAACGCCGGGTTGATGATCACGGCGAAGGCGATTGTGATGTGGAGCTGCATGAAGAGGTAGGCGAGCACGATGGTCCCCCAGTTCGGAGCGAACCCCAAGTGGGTGAGGCCGGTCTCCGAATCGGGGTAGATGGTGAAGAGCAGGTTGCCGGAGATCTGGCAGCCCACAGCCGAGTACGCCGTGCTGGCCAGGATGAGGAAGAGAATGGAGATAATGCCGACGGTGACGACCACGACGCGCGGCATACGCTTGGGGTCGCTGTGCTGGCGCTGGATGTCGGGGATCACGATGCCGGCACCGTAGGCGAGGGACAAGTTGCCAAAGCAGCCGGCGACCTGCGAGAAGGAGAGGTCGGGCGACGGCACGCTGGGGTGGCCACTGAGACCGTGCATGACCACGGCAACGCCCAGGACGTCGGCAACGATGGTGCCGAGGCATCCAGCGAATGCGGCGGCAGCTCCTTCCTTGAGAGTGGGGACCAGACACACGGGCAACACCATGAGCGCCATGAGGATGATCCACGTGGTCTGGCTGAAGGCTTCCGGGAAGAGGCCATCGAGCAACGAGCCACCGAGCACCAGGAAGACGCAGGGGATGAGTAGGCACGAGCCCATTTGCGAGATGACGCAGAGCCAACGACCAGTTTGGCCCATGCACCACTCGCCCAGATCTCCGAAGGTCTTGACGGACTTGGGCGCTAGCAGCATGACCTTGGACATTGTGAGGGACGAGTAAATGTTCGCGAAGGCCATGAAGGCCATGGCGACCACGGCCAGATAGGGGCCGGCACGCGAGAAGTTGCCGGGCATACCAAGCGTTCCAACACCGTAGATGCAGCAGAAGAGGTTGAAGGCCGACTTGGCGTCCTCCGCCGTGAAGAAAGGTCCTTTCGCCATTGCTCTGGAAACCCGGGCGCAGTATGTAGTCTAGTTGCTTGATTGAGTTGCTGAAACGTTCGGCTTGAGCGGAACTGAGCCAAAGTGGGAATGAGTAACGTGAGCTGGCCTGCCGGCAGGCAGTGCCTTCAATGCCACCGCAAACACTGTTCTAGCTAACAGCTGGGTAGCCGTCGCTAGCCTCAGTAGCTTTTAGCAACTTGTCTAATACAGGCTGGTTTCGAAAGCATCCATTCCATCTCCCTGTGGCGGGCACCGATGGTGCTTGTCCTTGTAGGCAGTACAGTAGTGATACTGCACTGGCTGGTACAGTACACAGTATAGTATACAGTACAGTACGTGTAGAACCAAAGGGGAAAGGATGTGATGCACCTGATTAAAGAATTAATCCAGCAGATCTATCGGGCGCACACCAACATGAGAGCGTACAGAAGCCGCCTGCGAGCGTACGCGTTCACCTGAGAGAGTACCTTCTTGCCGCACCAGTTGCCTTTTCTGCTCGTTAAATCGTGCTGCAGCGTGGCTTCAACGTCAATGTGTACTGGAGCCTACAGTAAGTCTGTGCGCTCCAGTTCCCTAAGCTACGCTGGGACGAATTTGTGGGCATTCGTGGCACTAGTCTCATGGATTTACCGGCAAAATACGCGCTGCATATAAGCTGGGCTGAGTTCGTAACATGGTGAAGGTATCGGAGCACTCGCATTGCGGCTTTTGGAAGTTGTAGCTACGGTATCCTTGGTACAGTGTATCCGGTTCGAATCGAGTGCGATTTGTGTGAGCTCTCTTCAAGAGAGCAGGCGGGCGTGCAAAACCGGCTCGGGGGCGAGGCGGAACGCGTTGCCCACGTGCGCCGTCATCACCTTGAAGTGCAGGCGATTGGCGTAAGGGTCAGCGATGCCAGCTCCGTCACTGCGCTGGAGGGACTACTGTACATGTAGAGCTCTTGTGCGGGGTCGACGATCAAACTCGTTGTAAATGCGTGCGTCTCCTTCGTCTGCTCGTCGACACAACTCGAAGCTTGTCGGCTCGAGTGACTACGACTTACCACGAGTGGGCCGGCACTGGTCTGTAGCACGCAGGGCAGGGGAATTTTTACTTGACTGACCACGGCTTCCATCGCACACTGAAAGTTGGTACTGTATTCGCACCCACCACAGGTCGTAGAACTGGGGTTTCAAACTGTACCAAAGACCCCAAACTGAAGTGATTAAAAGATTAATTGCACCGGAAAATATTGTCATTGTACCCGAACAAGTATAGACTATACTGTATAGTACATGTATTATAGTAATAACACGGGCCGTAAAAATTCTTGTGCCATTTTATTCGATCTAGTACAAGTCTTAGCATTAAATTCAAACCTGCACTTAAAATCTGCGCTTAGAGCACTGCCACCGGTGGGGACAAAGCTGCGTAAAAGTAATATTTCCACCGAAAATACAACTACACGCTGGATCCGGTCTGAGAAAACGTGTAGTATATTCCCCCACGGTGTAAAATGGGGGGGGATCGCGGAGTCAAATATGCCACCTCAACTCCCCCCGACAAAGGTAAATGGCTAGCCAATGAGACTCCGAGGAACAGCAAGTATGGCGAGTTATGGTGCATGCATGTTGAGTTGTGGTGGTCGAAAGCACATGCTTCAGGGGCGGATTGCCTACCTGTATGCCCTCCGATCGAGGCGAGGGTGCTGCATGCACTGGACAACACGTTTCGAGTCCGTGAGGGGGGGGGGGGATATAGTAGCCAATACGCCACTTCGAATCCTAGGCTGGAGTAAATTTGCGTCGCGACATTGTCGCACTTCAACCGAAGCCATTTTCACTATTTTTCCGGTGCAACTAATCTTTTAATCACTTCAGTTTGGGGTCTTTGGTACAGTTTGAAACCCCAGTTCTACGACCTGTGGTGGGTGCGAATACAGTACCAACTTTCAGTGTGCGATGGAAGCCGTGGTCAGTCAAGTAAAAATTCCCCTGCCCTGCGTGCTACAGACCAGTGCCGGCCCACTCGTGGTAAGTCGTAGTCACTCGAGCCGACAAGCTTCGAGTTGTGTCGACGAGCAGACGAAGGAGACGCACGCATTTACAACGAGTTTGATCGTCGACCCCGCACAAGAGCTCTACATGTACAGTAGTCCCTCCAGCGCAGTGACGGAGCTGGCATCGCCGACCCTTACGCCAATCGCCTGCACTTCAAGGTGATGACGGCGCACGTGGGCAACGCGTTCCGCCTCGCCCCCGAGCCGGTTTTGCACGCCCGCCTGCTCTCTTGAAGAGAGCTCACACAAATCGCACTCGATTCGAACCGGATACACTGTACCAAGGATACCGTAGCTACAACTTCCAAAAGCCGCAATGCGAGTGCTCCGATACCTTCACCATGTTACGAACTCAGCCCAGCTTATATGCAGCGCGTATTTTGCCGGTAAATCCATGAGGCTAGTGCCACGAATGCCCACAAATTCGTCCCAGCGTAGCTTAGGGAACTGGAGCGCACAGACTTACTGTAGGCTCCAGTACACATTGACGTTGAAGCCACGCTGCAGCACGATTTAACGAGCAGAAAAGGCAACTGGTGCGGCAAGAAGGTACTCTCTCAGGTGAACGCGTACGCTCGCAGGCGGCTTCTGTACGCTCTCATGTTGGTGTGCGCCCGATAGATCTGCTGGATTAATTCTTTAATCAGGTGCATCACATCCTTTCCCCTTTGGTTCTACACGTACTGTACTGTATACTATACTGTGTACTGTACCAGCCAGTGCAGTATCACTACTGTACTGCCTACAAGGACAAGCACCATCGGTGCCCGCCACAGGGAGATGGAATGGATGCTTTCGAAACCAGCCTGTATTAGACAAGTTGCTAAAAGCTACTGAGGCTAGCGACGGCTACCCAGCTGTTAGCTAGAACAGTGTTTGCGGTGGCATTGAAGGCACTGCCTGCCGGCAGGCCAGCTCACGTTACTCATTCCCACTTTGGCTCAGTTCCGCTCAAGCCGAACGGTTCAGCAACTCAATCAAGCAACTAGACTACATACTGCGCCCGGGTTTCCAGAGCAATGGCGAAAGGACCTTTCTTCACGGCGGAGGACGCCAAGTCGGCCTTCAACCTCTTCTGCTGCATCTACGGTGTTGGAACGCTTGGTATGCCCGGCAACTTCTCGCGTGCCGGCCCCTATCTGGCCGTGGTCGCCATGGCCTTCATGGCCTTCGCGAACATTTACTCGTCCCTCACAATGTCCAAGGTCATGCTGCTAGCGCCCAAGTCCGTCAAGACCTTCGGAGATCTGGGCGAGTGGTGCATGGGCCAAACTGGTCGTTGGCTCTGCGTCATCTCGCAAATGGGCTCGTGCCTACTCATCCCCTGCGTCTTCCTGGTGCTCGGTGGCTCGTTGCTCGATGGCCTCTTCCCGGAAGCCTTCAGCCAGACCACGTGGATCATCCTCATGGCGCTCATGGTGTTGCCCGTGTGTCTGGTCCCCACTCTCAAGGAAGGAGCTGCCGCCGCATTCGCTGGATGCCTCGGCACCATCGTTGCCGACGTCCTGGGCGTTGCCGTGGTCATGCACGGTCTCAGTGGCCACCCCAGCGTGCCGTCGCCCGACCTCTCCTTCTCGCAGGTCGCCGGCTGCTTTGGCAACTTGTCCCTCGCCTACGGTGCCGGCATCGTGATCCCCGACATCCAGCGCCAGCACAGCGACCCCAAGCGTATGCCGCGCGTCGTGGTCGTCACCGTCGGCATTATCTCCATTCTCTTCCTCATCCTGGCCAGCACGGCGTACTCGGCTGTGGGCTGCCAGATCTCCGGCAACCTGCTCTTCACCATCTACCCCGATTCGGAGACCGGCCTCACCCACTTGGGGTTCGCTCCGAACTGGGGGACCATCGTGCTCGCCTACCTCTTCATGCAGCTCCACATCACAATCGCCTTCGCCGTGATCATCAACCCGGCGTTCTACATCGCCGAGCGGCTCTTCTTGGGCATGCACAAGGAAGTGCAGCAGACGCACGAGGACCTCGAGATCGCCACCAACTACCTGCAGACGTCCACCCCAGCCGATCTGGCCGTGAAGGACTCCGTGCGCAGCTCCAAGATGTCGTACGTGTCTGTGGCTGACGCCGAAAACGTGCACAAGTACGACACCGAGGAGGAGGCGCTGGAGTACCGCGGCGCGAACGCCATCAAGTACGTCGTCATGCGTATCGTCATTGTGGTGGTGCTGGTCATCATCTCGATTGTGCTGAAGGACGACTTCACGTCCCTGGCAGACTTCGTCGGCGCGTCGTGCATCACGGTCAACTGCATCCTGCTGCCTATCGTCTTCTACCTGAAGAAGTCGTGGAGCAACGTGGCCATGTGGGAGAAGGTGGCGGGCAGTATCGTGGTGGTCATTTGCTTCTCGCTGGGCTGCTACGTGACGTACACCACGGGCAAGGAGCTGTTCGCTCCATCCGACGACGAGGTGGAGTTCCCGTACTGCGCGCCTGAGTTCGAGCACACGGTGTACTACAACGTCAGCGCCGCGAACTAGGGCTTCTTACACGGCTAGGTGGGGTTCGTACTAGCGTTACAGTAGCATAATGCGAAATCATTTGTTGGTTTTCTGTAAATTTTGCTTTACTTTTGTATCTAGCTCTCGCAACGCATGTGCTGCCAAGCGTCTATCGTTTGTTGGGGCCGTTGTGTGGTAAGCTGATGAATACAGCACACGCGACCTCACACACGAGAAAGTCATCCTGTTCGCAATAGATTTTATTGATACTGTGTAGTGAAGTATTTTTTTATCCGATCACGAGCAAGAAAGCTAGACTACTACAATAATATATACAATAGAGTCTATAGAAAAACTGAGTCGTCGTGGTTCATGGTTCATGGAGTCCTACTTGAGTTGATGTTTGTTTGCACAGCATTTTACTGTACCGGGTTTCCCCTTGTACTTACTGCCGACAATTGCATGCTGGCTGCCTGTCTGCACTGCTATGCCTGCTTCCGTTTCGATTAAGTCTATATTCTTGAGTTTTGCTCTCTTGTCGGCTAGTTCTAAAGTGATCTCGCACTGCGACTCGCCTCTAGCGAATGGTTGGCTGTCTTGGCATCTCTTCACGAGATTGGATGTCGTTTTCTTCTCGTTTGAAGAAAGGTGAAAGCGTAGAAATCTGAAATTCAATTTTGTTTCTAGGTAGACCCTTGTACGGCATTGCTGTGGGCAACCACACCCAATCGAATTATTTATAGTGCTGACAGAGAAAGCAGCCTCCTTACCGATCAGCCGCCTTGCCACTGCTGACCGTCGAGTACAGTACGTAAGCTGTTCAGCATTTTCGCCCTTTATTAGGAGTATGTATAGAGACCGTCCATGACTACGTGGCAGTGACTCACAATTCGCTGATCGCCATTCAGTCGTTTGATCGCGGCACAGCTTCAACAAGATCCTTTCCAGCAATCCTCTTCCTCCAAAACAACACAAAATCTACAGCACACGGCGCTCGAGTACATGTACCATGGCAACGTATCACTACCTCGTGCCAACTTCCCATGCAAGGATGGGAACGCATCCCAGGGGCTATGAATGTGGACGGTGTCGACCCCGATGAGGGATGGACGTTCATCACGTCCTATTGCGGTATCGAAGCCGGTTACAATTCTGTTCTTCGACGGAGGATCCCGTGGAAACCCTGGTCCTGGTGGCTCTGGTTGCCTGATAGTCTTGCTTCCTCAAGGAGAACCGACTCCTACCGTTGAATGGATGGCGAGCATTTCTTTGGCATCGCGACGAATGTGGCAACCAACTTGTTGATGAGAAAGGAAATTCAATTCTGACAGCTTAGACACATGCAAAGCTCGCTAGTCCTCGACTCCCTGCTACTCACAGGGAGACCTTCTAGTCCTGCGCTCCACGCTCCCTCTGCTGCCTTCTTGAGATGCATTTAGGAACCCCTGAGATTCAGCAACACCCACGCAAGGTTAAGCTGAACTTGAACAGCATCTTGGCGAGGTTCCTGAGATTCTTGGCTGGATTCATTTTGACTCGGACTGATTCGAACAGGATCTCCCCACACTGCTCACCAAAAACGAACTCCAATCAAGACCAATGACACTCGTAGTCTACCGCGTCTCGACATCGCACAGTCGCCGCAGCTCTGCATCGTCATGACGACTGGCAAACAGCTTCACCTTCACTGGGACGTCCGCAAGCATGATCGAAAGCGGCTCCCACGAGTCCTCGATAGACTCCAGGCCAACCCATGACACGAGTAGCTCATGTTGGCCGGTGGAGTCATTGTAGCGATGATCGACGATATCTTCAACTCCTAGAACCAGCCCTTGGCCCGCCACATGCTCAACCAGCTCCTCATTCACCTCGAGGCTCGGATCGTGATAGAACTTCAAGCGCGATCCGTGTACTTCGTGCAGCGCCTGTGTCAGCAGATGGCGCACCATGAACGAATGCGATCTAGCTTTTGTCACTTGAAATGGGCCCACCCAACGCACTAGCAACTTGCCATAGCCGAGTCTCGTATCAACCCGACTCTACAAGACAAAATCGCCAACGCTGAAATTGCACGGGGGCCCCTCCTTGTGAGCTTGCTGGTACAGCCGCCGTCTTTCTTTGCGATCAGCGACTTCCATGTGCGTAGCGTGAAGGCTCTCACGTAGTCGATTGAGGAAGCCCTCCACATTGCTTAGATCGACGTCAAGCAAATCTTCGGCTCTGTCAGGAACCATACAAGTCTCGAGAGGGGTCGATGGGGGCAGACCAGTAAGAAGCTCCATCGGAGACTTGTTCCCGAGCGAAGCCACAGGTGTTTGGTTCAAATTCGCTTGAACGACGGGCAACAGGTACTTCCAACTGCGTGTATCGGAACGCAGCTCCAGCAACAAAGCACGCACGACTTGTAGTATGTCCCGATTGATTCTCTCCACGGTACCATTGATCCATGGCGTGTACACAGGTACAAAGCTCTGCAGTCCGCGCAATCTTGTCGCGAGTTCCGCCATCACTGCACTGCGGAAATGACTACCATTGTCAGTGGCCCATTTGGCTGGAAGACCGAATCGCTTGTGCCAGTCCAGAATTGCGATCACAGCCACATCGCTCGTAGGTGCATCACGTGCGACTAACTCACAATAATGAGTGAGCTCATCTTTCAGAACCAACACATACTTTGTGACGGGGCACACAGCACTTCTTAACAGAGGAAGCAGGAGTATACAAACTCCAAGTGAACAGCCGTTCACGTGCCCCTGGTCTGAAGGGGACGACTTGACTTGAAAAGCGGTAGATCTAAGACTGAATGTATTTATAGGTTGGTACAGATTTGGCCTGCATATAAATCCTAAGTTCCCTATAGTTTGTGTCATACAAAATGTATCTGTTGGCTCTGAGGCCACTTGGTCACTATCCAGGGGAGTGACCGATGTAGCCATCCCTGAAAAGTAACAGGATCACTATTCCATGTAACCCCGTTAGAGCCTGTTCGCGTTGTACTAGAGATGGAGATGGTGCTTGATCTCCACCTACAGCTCGTTCGCTATGTATCCATCTCCAGACAAATTTTAAGCCAATCACAGGGCAGATATGGGATGGCTCTCCTCCCCACTTGAGAAAATGCCGACTCGCCTCACCAGTGCGGCCACGCGTGCGGCACATGCCGCTGCTCAAGGCTCTTCGGTTCCTGCGCCCCCCCGCACGTCATGACGAAACGCCAGCGTCCGAGCCCCTCGTCTCGCTGACACCATCTGCCGGTGATGAAGGTCTGCTGCTAGAAGGCGCCGAGACTGCATCCACATTTGTTCCGCTAGCTCAAGTATCAGTGGCGATGTCTGCTACGCCAGAGCCTACTCCCGCTCCATCTCGCATGCTCGAGTGTCTGCAAGCCTCGGCCGCATCGCAAGCAGCACAGGACCGAGGCAAGTCTCGTCTGAAAGGAGCTTCTAACGTCTACCTTCGTAGTGATCTCCATGACGTACCTTCTAGCCATGCCCATTGCAGCTCCCACCTCGCGATATCCACCCGCTGAGCCCAGGAAATCCAGCGCGGCTGCCACCTTCTTTTCGTAGGAATGCTTCTTGACCTTAGCTTGTGCAAAAGCGACCCCATGCTCTTGTAGAAAGCTAGCTATACGGAAGAAGGTGGATCTCGTACAGCGCAGATTGGTCTCGAACCAGCTTGAATAGGCTGATGATTGAAGCATCGACTCGAAGCGCAGAGTGGTGACGGTAAAACGGTTCTTCTTGCCAGCAGGAGGTCCTGGTTCGCAACTGTCTGCATACAAAGCCACAGCCTGTGCCACGGCGGAGCACGCAGCGAGGACAATTGCATCTTCGTCTCCCATGTTGTGCCTGGCCCTGTAAATCTCTAGGTAGATCCGCCCCTCTCCACCTCAAAGTGCTGGAGACGAATTCACAGTGCCATCTCTAGTTGTCTTGTTGTGTGCTACCTACTTTTGACCAATCCGGTCACACTTTTGGTTTTCGTCTCCATCTCCAGCTACGTAGCGTACAGGCTCTTACATCCTCCCCCACTTAGATTCGACCTTATCGACCAATCAGAGCGAGGTTACGCCGGCGACTCACATTTCACTCGCAAAGTCGAAATCCATCGACAACGGCGCGAGCTCTGGCGCTTCGGCTCCCGGGCCTCACAGAGCAGCTGGCGCATCGCCGAGCAAGCCGCAGGGTCTCCACGTCGACCGGAAGCATGCCTCCAAAGCGCAGTGCGCGCAGCGCGAAAGCACCTTTGAAACCGCGGGCGTAGGGCCGAAGACCAGGGCGGCCAAGGCCAAGGACGAGTCGTCCGCGCTGATGGAGGCCACGAAGGCGGCCGAGGAGGCGGTGCGCTCTCGTGGCAGCACGCCGGAGGGCGGGTGCCGGTCTCGGAGGCGGTGCAAGACTCCCGAGGCCACGCCAAGTGGTGAGGAGAGCTCTCGGCCCCAGTCGGAGCAGGCCAAGCCGGCCTTCGACTGGTCGGCCAACAGCGAGAACTGCACGCTGGTTGTGCATTCCGGTGAGAGCTCACCCGAGGGCAGCGACAACGCTGCCAAAGACGAAGCACTGGCGGCGAGCAGCGCGCCCAGCTCTCCGTCCTTCCCGAAGGCTCCGTCCGAGGAGGAGGCCGAGGACGTCGAGTCCAGCGCCGGCGCCGGCGACAGCAAGCAGGCGGAAGAAGACGACGTCGTCATGGCCGACACGGAGGACATGGCCGAGAAGTCGCCGAGCGACGCGGGCTACGAGCCCGGTGTCGCCACCCAAGCATCTGACGCTGGCACAAGGTCGTGAGCGTGCCCAAGCGTCGAAGGCGGCTGCCGCTGCGAAGGCCGAAGAGGCCAGGGCGAAGAAGCGTTCCGTTTCCAGGTCGCCTCGCGGTTCCAGCTCCAAGCCGTTCAGCGACTCGGAGTCTGAGGACGAGGAGGGTGCCGTCCATGAGCCCAAGGAGCTCTCCAACGACCTCGACGAGCAGCAGGAGCAATACCACGCTGCTCGCTCGGGGGTACACGCCAGGCAGTCGGCTGCCGCGCCTGCTGTCGAGTCTTCGTCAGGCGGGGATGCCACGTACCCGCAGGGCTACTTCCCGCCCGAGCCTGGCACTGGTGCGCCATCGCTGTTGGAGAAGCTCTCGGCCCCTCGTGGCCTTATCGGCGGGTACAGCTCGAGGGGTTCCTATGAGCGTGCTCTCGTTGAGAAGGAGCCACTCTTTCTTGGCGACATAGAAGCCGCCCGGTGTGTGCTACTACCACCACACAAGCTCACACTGAAGGAGTTCACCACGCTTCGCAAGAAGCCGGAGGACAAGGGTGGACTCCATCCTGTGTGGGGTTACCACCGGGTCAAGCCGAATGAGAACATGACCTGGAACGAGGTGGAAGACCGCTTCTGGCGCTATGTCCAGCGCAAAGGGTATTCCGACCAAGAGTTCAAAGAACTCCGTGAGGATCGCACTCTGTCCGCTATCCTGGACTTGCGCGAGCTCCGCATCGAGTTCGCTCTACTCGTGAGCAAGCGCATGCTCCACTCGAAGATGGACGAGCTGAAGCAAGAGGCGAGAGCCAAAGCTCGTGAAGAGCGTGGGCGTGGTGCGACTACGTCTGCTACCGTACCCCGGGTACCGGCCAAGAAGCCAAGGACTACTTACGAAGCTGCCGCTGCTTCTCGTCCCATATCGTAACAGCCTCCGGGCAGTCTGCCTGGTGCTGCTCAACGGGCTCCCACGAGTTATCCGACTCAGGGTAACCCCTCCACTTCACGAGCAGCTGGCGCTTGCCATGGAGCCGCCGCTCCCGGACGACTCGTTCCACGTGGTAGTGGATCTGCCCATTACGATCAAGGAGGGCCGGCGGTGGCCTTGCACGGCCATGGCTACGAGCCTGAGGCGATGCAGCCGTATGCTGGGGCCCCGAGTAAGGTGGTGGCCCTGCAGCAAGAGGAGATTCGTCTTCTCCGGGACCGTGTGTACGTCCTCGAGATCGCGCTTGGCGTCGGCCTTGGTGGCGAGGCTGCCGCTCGTGCTGGTCAGCCTGGTGCCGTGGAGCGGCTCCGTGAGGATGTTGCCTCGCTCTATCAAGAAACTCGCAGTCTCCATGGCCGCGTGGGTCGTCGAGCCGACCTGTCGTCTTACGACTCGCTGCGAAACCAGCTCGCTGGCCTTCGGGCCGAGCTTCATGGCCACGCGCCGTATCCGGAGCAGCAGCAGCCAGATGATATTTCGTGGTCCATGCAGCTTTCATCCACCACGGCAACAGGTTCTGGAAAACCGCGAGTAAGTCACCCCGAGAGTTGTCCAGCCACTGTTTCATCTTTGCATGCGCTCCTTCAACAGGGGACGTGGTGTGGCAGCCAAAGTGACTGTACTGGTTGGTCCACGCGCTCACAAACTTGGCTCGGTATGGCCACCATGTCCTGGTGAGGTATTTCTGCACGGTCGGACTAAGTGCATGCAGTTCGGCACAGAGCTTGTCAAACTCACTTACGCTGGCGGCGTTGATAGCATCGTCGAACTTAGCCATGTAAATATCAACCTGAAGGTCATGCTTCTTCTGCACGGCGGTGGCATCTGCATCATCATCTTCAGCAACGACAAGTTTTTTCTTCGCCTGGGCAAGGACGTTACGACGAATGTGCCACCGGCATAACAGGTTTGCAGCCATAGGAAAAATCGTGTCCGAAGCCTTGTTGCACGCCAAGTCTCGGTCTGTACCGTTTACCTTTGGCATTGGCACGGATTGTTCGATCATGAAGGCTTTCAGTGTCGACAGCGCCCAGATAAAGTCGGGCTCCGCTTCACCAGGCATCCATATTTGCGCAAAGGGCAGAATGGTATTCATTCCAGTACGTTCAACAACGGCATGAGGAACATGTTCGTGTTGTACGTGCAGTCCATCACCATGATGTCCATGAAGCGCCAGGCAAGCAATGTGGTGTCAGGGTGCGCCCACATCAAGTACCGCAGTCGGTTGGAAGAGGGATCGGTCTCGTAGGTGTAGTGAAACTTGTTCTTAGCGAGCAAACTGAACAGGGCCTCATTGCTGGTCTGCGTGGCCAGAAGCTGCGTACGAGCCTTCTTCTTTCTGTTGGATATATCCTGTGGAATGGCCAAAGTGTCCTTGTTGCACAGCACCAGCGTGGAAAAAATCTTAGCCGTCGGAACACCAGCCTTGGCCTGGAGATCGACCAAATCGAGTATTTCTTCTTGTCGTTGAGCTGATGCGCATGCCGCATTCGTCTCGCTTCGACGTAGCCATTAGGCGCTGGCGGTCTGCATCTGCAATCTTCCAATTGTTTTTTGGTTTTCTGGCGTGGACGCACGCGAACAACCGGTACCGAATCTGACCGTTCGCATTTCTGCCGAGTTGACTGCGGGATACGTTGAAGCTGTGATCCTTCGTCCACTCATGGATGGATGCCTCGGCAGCTTCTGCACTTTCGTACTCGAGCTGGGGCGGCGCGGGTATAGTATATGTGGTCGATGATGAGCTGTGTGCTGCCACAGCAGGCGAGGTGTGATCCAAGAACAATGTCTGCGAGGGCCGTCGGCTGGGTCCGTGCGGTTGAATGACACGAACCATGGCTCGGCGAAGAGATATGGTCGAAGGAGAAGTGCTCGGCGTCGTCATCCTCAATGCGCGGATAGACCGCCCTCGTACACTTATCGGGATCTATTTCAAGCATTCTCTAAAGATATTCTGGGCGTATTTTACGCAGGCACTAACACCACGTGCTGTAGTTTTCCTGCTCCAATGCTCCCGAGTTCATTGCTCCCTAACTTTTCCCTACAAACTCGTGCTGGCCTAACCCATTCCCTTGTACAAATCTCAGCACAGTTTTACTTAGACCAGGGCCTTACCCTTATCTATTCACGCTTCACTGGCTCCATAGTCTTCCTGGACTGCCTGGACCGGGCAGGCAAGACTCGGGGGAGCCTCGTCAGTTAGGGATTTACCCAGAGAGCAGCAGAAGAACATAAGCAGCACTATCATAGTATATGTTAATGGCTTTGGGCGTTCCAGCGCCCACGTTGGTGTTCTGTCTGTAAATCCTCGACCTACTACAGATCGTTAATGTACAGCCCGCTGCAACTACAGTACATACAGCTGGATATTTGTTGTACGTGTAGCCAACGTCGCCCAGCACAATGGAGAGTTCTGTGGAGAATTCTTCCCTTCACGTGTCGCTGCACCATACAGAACAGTGTACATATACATGTAGAATCGCGTTGTTGTTGCTGCTGTACAGTACGTTGCGAGCACGAGCAGAAGGCTCTCACGTGGGGTCAACAATTGCAGCTAGTACTTCAACCAGAACGTGCCGCCTAATAAAATTCACACAGACAGCTGAAGCAGTAAAGTACATGTTACACACATACATTGAAACAGCGACAGCAGCAGCGGTAAACAGCCCACGTCGAACGCTCCTCAACGCCCTCATCGGGGTCTTTTTTGTTTTTGTTTTTGAATTGAGGTATATTGTTGTCACTCAGTTCTTCCTAACGACTACAACGACCGGTCCCGCAGATGCTAACCCGTCATCAGCAGGTTGGGGCTCCTACTTTGCGTATCGCCTTTGTCGCGTCTTCCTTACTCGGCGTCTACGTCAGGCTCTTCAGCCCCTCTAGTGAAATATGCATCCCGCCATTGCCTGAGGTCACCGTCTTAAAGGCGAGTGACTTCTGCCCAGCGGGGGACCCGGGTTGGTTGGTCCGAGCGAAACACCTGACGACTCTTGCGATCGTCCATGGCGATATTTGCCAACATGTCAGCGGCCTCGTTGAAGGCTCTCAAATGATGGTTCCACGTGCACACATGGACCCGATCTGCTATCCCTCTGCATTGCGCGCAAATGCTCCGTAAATGTGGCGCTCTGGGCGGACGCCGTCTCCTCATCTGCGCCATATTCATCGCGCTATCGCCCACCACGTGGAGATCGGTCAGTCCGTTGGTGAGTGCGTAGTTCAGTCCTGCACACAGTGCCCGGTACTCTGCTATATTGTTTGTAGTTCGTTGTGGGGAGATCCTGTTCGAATCAGTCCGAGTCAAAATGAATCCAGCCAAGAATCTCAGGAACCTCGCCAAGATGCTGTTCATGTTCAGCTTAACCTTGCGTGGGTGTTGCTGAATCTCAGGGGTTCTTAAATGCATCTCAAGAAGGCAGCAGAGGGAGCGTGGAGCGCAGGACTAGAAGGTCTCCCTGTGAGTAGCAGGGAGTCGAGGACTACCGAGCTTTGCATGTGTCTAAGCTGTCAGAATTGAATTTCCTTTCTCATCAACAAGTTGGTTGCCACAAAGTTAACTTTGGCACAGGCCAAGAGTTAGTCAGCTGACGAAAGGCCGACGGAAGACCGCCCCGCACGTGGAAGAAGGCAAGACCCACGGATGCTGAGTTGTTGCGTTGACGCCGATGGGGACGTCGAGATGACGGCCCCGCCCCCCGTGTTCGAAGTTATCAAGGCCCCTGAGCTCAAGACGTTGGACCAGGAGTCGCTGGTTGAGTGGCTTCGCAAGCGACGCCGCTACTGAGAGAGATCGGTGAGCGGTGCCGCATCTCGCAAGAACCCGTGGACGCAGTCCTCCGAAGTGTACGCTCGTCGTTGTCGCCGAAGTTGCTCAACTACCGCGCGCACTACGTCTTCCGCCAGCCGCGGGACTCGATCGGAGACCAGGAGATCCTTGACAAGATCCAAGAGCGGGTCAGCAAAGTGATGAACGGCCACATACCCGACAGGTTCGACTTCTTCAAGGCGCACCTGAAGATGGACCTGGATGAGCAAGATGTGGAGGCTAGAGTCGTCAAGTACTTTGTCGACTTTGACCAGCTCATCGAAGAACGTGGATTTGCATCTATGCTGGCTGCAGGGAGTAAGGACCGGTCTGACTACCGTGATCGGATGAAGAACCGGTGCAAGCTCATTATCGAGAATTTGGCTCCAGCCGTGCTGAAAGCGGAGATCAAGCGTTTGGTGTCGCTTCAGCATCGGGAGGCCACGACGGAGGACATCGCGCTGCACCAGTTGATCCTTGCACGAGCCAAAGTGCAACAACGCTACCATCTTCTGTCGCAAGAGACAAAGCCGGAGAGGAAACCGACGGGTCGTGGTGAGCAGACCAAGAACGCGGCTCGTAAAGATGCTCCATGCTGGGAACAGCGGCCGGGCCAGTCAGCGTGGCTAATGTCCGCTGTGCTGTCGTCAATGATGACGAGGAGGAGTTCCTGCTCGGAAATCCGACTCCGATTGCCCTCGGCATTGATGTTGATCGCCAAATGGAGCAATTGGCCATTAACGGTAGTGGTGTGTACGGCGAGGACAACGATGAGCTCCCATCAAGCGCTGTTGTCCCAGTCCCGAAGGCTGATGAAGAAGAATTCCGTATCACCTGTGATTACCGTCGCCTCAACAGCATGACCGTTCCGATCGCTGCAAGTGTGCCGAATCTGGCTGTAGTCCCTCAGTGTGTTAAGGGAGCGAAGGCGTTGGGCAAGTTTGACATGTTTAAGGGCTTTTGGCAGCTTCCGATCCACGAGGACAGCCGTGAGCCGTTTAGTTTCCAGACGGACGAGGGTGTGGTCAGTCTCTCAAGGTGCCGTCGACTCAGCCATGCATTTCCAGTCGACTATGCAGACTGCGTTTGCGGATCTAATCAACGACCATTTGCTTGTGTACGTCGATGATGTCGTCTTGTATGCTGCTTCTCATGAAGAGTACCTGAAGGTTTTGAGGGAGTTCTTTGCGAGGCTGCGAGAGCTCAACCTGAAGCTGAACTTGAAGAAGAGCACTGTCTACCAGGAAGCAGTCTCATGGTGCGGAAAAATTATCGATGGACGAGGAGTGACGCATGATCCTGCTCGAGTGGAGGCGCTGGTTTCGCTTCCTTTGCCGGAGAATGCTGCTGAGCTGCAGCACTTCTTGTGCGCAGCTAACTGGCTTCGGGATTCTGTGGTAGATTATGGCAGAGCAGTGGCTCCTCTACAAACCAAGTTTGATGAAGCCATGAAGGGCCACAGCCATCGCAAGCGCCATGCTGTAAGTGTAACTATCTCGTGGGATGAAGAAGAGGCTGCAGCGTATCAAGGCTTCTTGAAGCGCCTGGTAAGTTCAGCGAAGCTGTTCCCTGATGACGAGGCCGTGGTTTGCCTAAGCCCTGTTGACGAGGCCGTGGTTTGCCTAAGCACGGATGCCTCGGACCGTGGCTGGGCTGTGATTTTAACCCAAGTCAAGGACTGGAAGGAGGGAATCCCGGTACATGAGCAGAGCCATAAATTGCTGGTGTGCAATGGTGGCTCATTTAAGGGTTCGCAGTTGCAGTGGTCGGTGGTGGAAAAAGAAGTGTATCAAGTGGTGTATGCTGTGTCCGAGCTGGACTACTTGCTGCAGAGGCTGCTGGGCTTCCGCATTTACACTGATCATGCGAACCTAATACAAATTTTCTGCCCAAGTACCGACATGAAGATGCACGTGCGTGGGAAACTCCAGCGCTGGGCCATGAAGCTCGCTGGGAGTCGCTACACTATTGCCCATGTCAACGGCGAAGACAACCAATGGGCCGATATGGTCTCGCGATGGCCCGTCCGAGAGGATATTGAGACGGTGGTGAAGGTGAAAGCAGTCCGGACCCGTGGACAGCGAGAACTGAGCGTGCTGAGGCCCTTGCAGGATGAGGCCTTTGCGTGGCCTTCAGTGGACGCTGTCCAGGCGGCGCAGTCTCGCTACCAGCGTTCGAGACCAAGAAATGCTGATGATCGTGACGGACTGGTCTACGTGAACGGGAAGTTGTGGATCCCCAAGCAGGCGAAGAATCTGCTGCTTCGCATTCTCGTGGTGGCTCATTGTAGAATTCAGGCGCACCGTGGCATTGATGTCATGACCACCCAGCTCGAGAAACATTTCTCCATTTCGAATTTGACAGCAGTTGTCTCTCACTTCGTTAACCAGTGCCTCTTATGTAAGCACATCAAGGGCGGCAAGCTGATCCAGCGACCATGGTCGGAGACCGAGACCGCCACAAAGAGAAACGAAGTGCTTCACCTGGACTACCTCACGATGGGAGAAGGGTACGGTACCACCAAGTATGTAACGGGGTTACATGGAATAGTGACCCTGGTACTCTTCAGGGATGGCTACATCGGTCACTCCCCTGGATAGTGACCAAGTGGCCTCAGAGCCAACAGATACATTTTGTATGGCACAAACTATAGGGAACTTAGGATTTGTATGCAGGCCAAATCTGTACCAACCTATAAATACATTCAGTCTTAGATCTACCGCTTTTCAAGTCAAGTCGTCCCCTTCAGACCAGGGACACGTGAACGGCTGTTCACTTGGAGTTTGTATACTCCTGCTTCCTCTGTTAAGAAGTGCTGTGTGCCCCGTCACACTTGGTAGCAGTTGTAGTCAATCCTACGCCTACGCGGGTAGATTGGACTACCTGAATCCTTTGTGGTCTCATCGAGAGTTTCCTCATCTGAGCGTCTCGCAGTACGAGTCCGTTCGGAAGATGACAGGCATCTTTGGGACAGATGCCCTGCGTAGCTTAGCGGCGGCGACGCCGGCTGAGCAGGTTGAGCGTATCAACGCGTTCGACACCTACGAGCGAGGGCTCATCGCCCACGTTCAAGGGCTGCAGGCCACTGCGGCTGCGCCGAAGCCGGTGCAACCGAAGCCCCTGCGGCTGAAGGTTCACCCCTTCGAAGGGAAGGAAGGAGAAAACCTTCACTTCTGGGTTCGAGAGGTTGAGCTCGCGATGGACGCGGCTCTCGTCTCGGACGAGCGACTCCGTGTCGCCGTTGCGCTCTCCAACCTTAGTGGTCGCGCTAAGAGTTGGGCGTATACGCGCGAAGCGACGACGCCTGGATGCTTCGCATCATGGTCCCAGCTGTGCGAGCAGCTGCGGGCCGCGTTTCTTCCGGCGAACTACGAGTACCGCCAGCGTTCGCGCTTCCTCGCCTGCAAACAAGGAAGGCGCGAGCTGCATGAGTGCATCCAGGAGATGCGAGTGCTCACTGCCTCTTTGGTGGGGAACCCCCTGCCTGAACACATCAAGGTGACCGTGTTCATGGACGGTCTGCGTGTCGGTCCTGCCCGCACGCAACTGTTCCGTGTGCAAGCAAACACTATGGAGGAGGCGATTCAGATCGCCCTCCAGGAGGAGTACAGCCACAAGCAGGCTCGTACCCCCGCCACGGTATGGCAGAGCAACCCTGCCTCTGGCGGTGCGCCTAATGGTAACTCCGCCAATGGAGCGATCAACGGGCCGGTTCCCATGGATCTGGGCATGGCCGAGCATAGCGACATTCGCTGCAACGGCTGTGGCAAGCTTGGGCACATGAAACGTGCCTGTCCGGCGGGAGGACTGAAGAAGAAGTTCTCTTCGAAGCCCTTTGGCTCTAGGGGCCGCTGGCAGAAGCCGCGCCCCAGGAACCAGGGGAACGCCGGACACCAGTAGGGGCGGGGCGCCCTACTGGGGAAACACTAAGTCTTCATGAGGGGCGTGCGGGTGGCGCACGCCATGGGGACTTAGCCCCTGAGAGTCTTTGTACTCTCGAAGCGGAGAAGGGCAGCGGTGGGCTGCTTGTGGTGCACGCGAGTGTACCGGGATACGATAATCCCTTGAAATTTTTGATCGACTCTGGGGCGTCCAAGAACTTTGCGCACCGCCAGACTGTCGCACTCAATCGCGACAAGTACGCCGATGCGCTACGGGCAGCAAAGGCAACGGGCTGGTCTCGGTAAGACTGGCCGACGTTACGGTGGTAGAAGTACCTCGGGTCCACATGGACCTCACTGTCAAGTTCGAGGACTTCGACAGCACGGAGCCGTTCTTGGTCCTAGACATGGACAAGTACGACTTGATCCTTGGCATGCCGTGGCTGGAGAAACACGAGCCTTGGATCGACTGGCGCGGCAAGGCCATCGGGGCCAGCCGTCCCCCACGCTCTGACAGAGCTTTGGTGAGTCATGTTCCCACCTCTGGCAGCAGCAGGGGCGCCCGCGAGGGCCGCCAGGGTGCAGCAGCGTCTAATGAGTTATTGGGGTCCGTCGAGACTGACGACGACTCCGACCGGGCCGGACAAGGCCTGAGAGTGGAGGTGCCGGACAGCACCTACCAGGTGGGTAACGTAGGTCCACACGCGGGTAACGAAGTACCGCAGGCAGCAAGGGCTGCTGGAGAAGGCGCCGCTTGCGTTGGCGTGGGTAACCAAGTTCCACGCGAGGTCACTCAGACCGTAACTGATGAGGAAGGCACTGCAGGCGCTTCCGATGTGGGTAACATAGTTCCACAGGAGGTCACTCAGACCATAACTGATGCGGGAGTCGCTGGAAGCGCTCCTGGTGTGGGTAACATAGTCCCACCCAGCAAGGCGGGTAACCAAGTTCCGCTCAAGAACAAGGCGGGTAACCAAGTTCCGCTCAAGGACAAGGCGGGTAACGTAGTTCCGCACGAGATCGAGAAGATCGGTGGTGCCGTCAAGGCGGCGCCACGAGACGAAGACACCCGAGGGTCACGTCGTAAGCCGGGCCTAGTCGTGTGGCCGACGACGCCAGTCGCCAGCGACTCCGAGCCTCCAGCCAAGGCTCCAGCCGCCGAAGAGTGTTATCACATCTTCGACGGCGTGACCGGTCGTCGGGTCAAGACAGGAGCTGTCGAGCTTACAGCTCTGCCCGAGGTTTCAGAGTTGCTGAACCTTGAGGAGCTCGCCATGGAGGACTTCTTGGCCGAGCTAAAGGCCGGGGAGATCGCAGAGTTGTTTCTCCTCCGACCGGAGTCCACGTCGGCCGAGTTGAACTCGTCCTCGGTCATGGACCAGGAAGTCCTGGAGGAGTTCCAGAGACAGCGCGCGTCGCGCATGGGCTCTGAGATTCTTAAGAACCCCCGGGACCCGGTGTACCCCTTGGTGAAGGAGTTCGAGGACGTGGCGTCCAAAGATCCACCGTCCAATCTCCCTCCGGACAGGGGAATCAGGCACGAGATCGATCTCGTGCCGGGCACGAAGTACTGTGTCACGAGGCAATGGCCTCTTCCCCGGGAGCAGTGTGAAGTCATTGATGCCTTCTTTGCCGCCAAGGCGAAGGCAGGCATGGTGCGGGAGTCGAAGTCCCCGCACTCGACGCCTACCTTCTGTGTTCGCAAACCGAACGAAAAGTGGCGTCTGGTTCATGCTTATAACAAGCTGAACAGCGCGACAGTGCCTGCGCAGACACCGATTCCGCGCAAGGACGTGTTGCTCAACAACATGGCCGGCTGCACGCTGTATAGCGCGCTGGACCTGGAGGACGGATACTACCAGATCCTGATGCGCGAGAGCGACATCCCACTCACGGCTGTGAGCACGCCGAGCGGTATGCTCTGGGAGTGGCTGGTCATGCCTCAGGGTCTTTCTAACGCCCCGGCAACGTTCAATCGCTTGGTCACACAACTGTTCCGACCTTTGCGTGCGTTCACACAGACGTACTTTGATGACATCTTCGTCCACAGCCGTGCCGAGGCAGGCCAGACGGCCATGGAGGTGCATCTCCAGCACCTTCGACGTGTGTTCGAAGTCATGCGGGCGAACAAGCTGTACGCCAACATCGACAAGTGCGTGTTCGCAGCTGAGGAGATCAAGGTTCTGGGCTGCATCGTCAGCAGCGCCGGGGTCCGGGCGGACCCGGAGAAGGTGAAAACCATCGCGGCTTGGCCGCCACCTCGGTCGCAGAAGGACCTACGACAGTGGTTGGGCCTCGCCAACTACTTGCACAAGTATAGTGCAGGCTACGCCGAGCTGGCACGGCCCTTGTCGGATCTCCTGAAGAAGGATGTCGACTGGCGCTGGGAGCGTCGCCATCAAGATACTTTTGACGACATCAAAGCGAGCTTACAGCGCGCGCCAGGCCTGGCATTGCCGGACGAGACGAAGCCTTTCAGCGTCGTCTGTGATGCGTCTGACTACGCAATTGGCTGTGCGCTATTGCAGGCCGACGATGAAGGCCACGAACGGGTCATCTCGTTCCAGTCCAGGCAGCTCAAGGCAGCCGAACGGAACTATCCATTCCACGACAAGGAGCTACTTGCCATGAAGTACGCTCTTGTCAAGTTCCAAGTGCACCTCCTGGGCTCGACGCCCTTTGTCGTTTATACAGACCACGCGTCCTTGCGGACTGCCGTCAACACGCCGCACCTCTCACAGCGGATGGCGCGTTGGCTGTCATTCTTTGCGGAATACAACTTCCGTGTCGAGTACAAGCCGGGCAAGTTGAACGTGCTTGCCGACGCGCTGTCGCGCTGACCCGACTACGAGCTTGCTCATATTAGTCGGGTCACGACGGATCTGTATGATCGCATCAGGCTGGGGTACCGAGACGATGCCAGTCTCGGACCTCTTGTGCGGTTCTTGGCCGCTGGCTCGGAAGCCAAGGCCGAGTGGCTCACGCCCCGACAATGCACCGCTATGAGTGGGCTGACGGTTTGCTCCACTATAGGGTCGAGCCCGAGGATCCTCCCCGTATTGTCGTGCCCAACGACGAGGATCTCAAGTACGACATCCTGATGGAGGCGCACGACGCTCCATCCAGTGGCCATCTCGGCCGTGAGAAGACGTACGCGTCTGTCTCGCAGATGTTTTGGTGGCGTCACATGTACAAGTGGGTCGCCACCTACGTCCGTACGTGCGAGACGTGCCAGCGCGTGAAGCCTGCCGGTCACGCCTCGGCACCATTGCAGAGCCTGCCGGTCCCAGCGGACTGCTGGAAGTCGATGAGTCTCGACTTTGTCTTCGGACTTCCGGCCGATGACCGTGGCAACACTGGTGTTGTTGCCATCGTGTGCCGTCTGAGCAAGATGGTACACTTTGCTCCAGTTCGTGACACCGTCACTGGCGACGAGGTCGCTCGCCTGTTCATGGACTGTGTCTTCCGACACCACGGTCTGCCCGAGACCATTGTCTCTGATCGAGACCCGCGGTTCACCGCTACGTTCTGGCAGACGCAGTTTCGCCTTCTCGGCACACGGCTGTCGATGTCGACGGCGGACCACCCGCAGACGGATGGCCAGACGGAGCGCGTCAATCGCGTGCTCGAGGACACGCTCCGCAGTATCTGCGCGGAGATGCCCCGCTCTTGGGCTGATCGCTTGCCCATGGTGGAGTTCGCACTCAACAATGAGGTACATGCATCGACGGGCTTTACGCCCTTTTACCTGAACGGGTTGCGTCACTCTCAGGTGCCGCTCACATTACGAGGCAGTACCGGGGCTTCGGTCCTAAGTGGGGGAGAGGCTCGGAAAACCTTTTCCTCCCAAGTCTCGGACGTGAGTCCAGCCGCCTTGCGGAAGCAACTGTCCTCGTTTGCCGAAGACAGGCTGAACATAATCAGCAGGGTGCGAGACACCATGGCGCAAGCCCAAGATAAACAGAAGGAGTACTCTGACCGAAATGGAAGAGGAAACATGAACGTGCTTAAGGTTGGGGATTTAGTTCTCCTAGATACTAGAAACCTACCGCTAAACACTGTTAGCTCGGTCGAGAGCAACAAGCTGAAGCACCGCTTTATAGGACCCTTCACGGTCCTCAGCCGGCATGGCGCGGCGTACACCATAGACTTGCCCAAGTCGATGACGACTCACCCGACGTTTTACGTGGGTCGTCTTAAGAGGTATCATGACCTTTTGGCTCTGGCTGCCCCGCAGGAAGCGGTGGGTGGCCCGGTGGAGAAGAGCGCAGCTCCTCGAAGCGCGGCGTCGGGTCGCGGTAAGGCGCCTGATACGCGCGCTGGTCGTAAGACGGCGCGGCGTACATCGGAGCAGCATACGCAGGGGCCCCGTACGAGCCCTGGCGAAACTGGGCCTGAGAATATCCCTGTCTTGTTCCGCAACCACAACTACTCTGCGGTGGTCAAGATAATTAGCGTTCATGCATTAAAGGAGACAAACAAGAAGTGGCGAGAGGCACACAAGATCGTCGTTCGTGGCATAACGCGCAGTGATTGCAACGGGGTATACAGACGCATCCATGGGCGCCCTTGTTTGCACGATTTGATTGCTATCATAGAGTCTGCTGGAGCGCTGAAGCTGATGCCAGAGCACTTCGACAAGCACTGGTGGCTGCCGGGGACAGCCTCGGCTCGAGCCTCCCGAGTAGTTGGGCCTGCGCCACGAGAGAAACGTCAACGAGTGGAAGAGCATCCTCGTCCGCACCAAGCTGGGCACGGAATTGACAGCACGCGAGAACCATCGCGGTTCGAGCTGGTCGAGAAAAGTCTCGACACTTCTCGTGTGGGAATGGCTCCGCTGACAATGTCTTATCAGGAATTACTTCACCAAGACGACGAGGAGTTTCAACAAGAGTTCCTGCGCCCACGCTCATGGGGGCATGCTGGGCTGCGTGAATTAGATGATTAGATTTTAATATATACACAATACACGCTGCATTGCTGAACATTGCGTTGAAGTTGTTCGTATGGTGAGTTGCTAACACCACATGCTGTAGTTTTTCTGCCCCAATGCTCCCGAGTTCATTGCTCCCTAACTTTTCCCGAGTTTGTAGTCAAAGTAGACGAGTTCCGAGGTTGGTTCCCAACTTAGAACCTGGTCAGCACGAGTTCTGAGAATTTGTGCGGTACTATACCTAGCGTAAAACATCGAAGAAGCGCCGAAGAAAGCTTGGCTTTTGCCGACCTCATTCTACAACTAGCCGTCTCGAGCCCGGTCGTTGATAGAACCAGATCGGATACAGTACGAACGAAAACGGGTCTTGTGATCGACAACGGCTTGCATGTTGACGGCCGGAAATTTTTTTCTGCAATACCATCCTTCGTGCTCAGCGGGGCGGCAGATCCGAATCAACGACCCGTCAACAGCACCGATAACGTCAGGGAAACCTGATATATTCTCAAATCCCTCTCGCACACAGTCGACTTCTGTCTGCGTTGTCGGTATGAATATGTGCTGCTTCGCCATGCGTGAGAGAACCGCCAATACTTGGTTGATGTACATCACGGCACTTGACTTAGACATTCCCATCAGCGACGCAGCGCTGTCGATGGTGCCACCGGTAGAGAGATAGATCAGCGTTACGGCAACGCGCTTTGTGATGTCGAACTTTGCATTGTGGTGACTGATCCCAATCCATTCCTGCCGGACGCGCGCCACCACAGCGAGGAACGTACGCTTGTCGCACGCATCTTCTTATGGAACCACTTAGTTTTCTTGGTCTGCATGGCACGGTCAAACGCTGTGGCAGCGAAGGTGTTGACGTGTTCTCGTTTTGCGCCACCAAGTCGACGACGATCACTGCAAAGAGCGGCGAGCGTTGCGCAAATACACTGCATCACGCACAGAACTGCAACCTTGGTCTTGACTTCCATGGTGGGGTACGCGCTGGATGCTGCGGTAGCGACAGTTCGTTGCGCGCGGCGTTCGCACTTGCGAATGAACAGGGAAAATGTAAATGCTTGCGGAATAAACACAGGCAGAGACAGCAAACTCGTTCTCACTTCAGAATACATCTGCGAGGAATTCTGAGAACCACCGAAACTCGTTCCGAGCAAGGGACCATTTTTAGCCAATGAGGGAACGCTATTTTTCAGAATGACTTTCCGAATTTCTACCTAGACCAGGGCCTAAGAGCATCTCCAGCGGTGGGTCTTATCCTAAGACGTAACAGGGTCTTTGATACCACAATTTTACAGTTGAGACCCGCGCAGACCGACTTACTTCCAGTGGTGAGTTCTAAAGCGAGTCTTATAAGTCCATTCCCGCATGTGAAAATTGCTTTCAGTCTTGGTGCAATCTTTTAAATACGGTGACTCTTCAGTTTTGTATGGGTGGCATTAAGATTGTGGTCTTATTTTACGACTCGAAAGCCAATCTATAGGTCCCGGTGAAGTTAAAACGTGCAATAGGACCTTCTGGTGGAAGCCTTAAGTCTCGGCCAAGTCTTAACAGCGATACTTTTAGGATAAAACCGTGTTTGAGACCAACCGCTGGAGATGCTCTAAGGGCCATAGGGCCGAAACCCACGATCACAGTGTATCGACGCTGTCGCTGATCAGTCGCCACGTGATGGTCACGCCCACCTGAAAGTGTACTCGGACCTCCTGGAATGAAGAATAGGTAGGCACCATGCATCCTTCTGTCCAAGCCGGTCGAGGACACGCCCATCTTAGCCAAGTTTTGGCTAGGTACGTAGCAACATTATCAGCAGTCACGCATTAGATGATAGAAAGCTTGACAGACACTCAATTTAAAGCCATCTTGAAGGATACAACACGAGACACTATATTGCTGTTGCTCTTAATAAACGTGTCGGGCACGGATACGAAACATCGATCCTGATGCCACTCTATGATATATCACCAAGCTGCGCTGCCTTCTGCGCTGCTGCGGCTCGGCTTAGTTGGTGCTGTTGTTGCGGATGTAGTACGGCTCGTCCTGGAACTCGGTCTCGCAGTACGGGAACAGCGTGTCGTCGTCCGAGGGCGTGAAGAGCTCCTTGCCGGCGTGGATCATGACGTAGCAGCCCGTGACGGCGCACACCACGATCACCAGCATCGACGCGCCCTTGTCCACAAACGACATGCTCTTCCAGAACACGCGCAGGTAGATGATCAGCGGCATGAGCAGGCAGCTCGTCGTGTGGGCGGTGGCACCCGTGAAGTCCTCCAGGTCCAGGAAGCGCTTGCGCGCCAGCACAGCGATGATCACCAGAACCACAATGATGCAGATGCGCAGAGCGATGTAGCGCAGCGGGTTGTTCTTGTACGGCGCGTGGAGCTGCTCCTCCGTGATCTCCTCGCCGAACTCGAGCGCCACGCGCAGGTGCGACATACGGCCCTCCGTCTTCTCCACGAGGCTGGAAGCTGACACCTGGCGGTTGGCCGCGTCCATGGGCGTGGAACTCTGGATGTACGAGCGCTTCTCCTGGATCTCCAGGTCCATGTCCACGTTCGCCTGGTCCACCTCGCCGTTGAAGCGAACGATCTCGGGGCCCTTGTGCATGCCCAGGATCAGGCGCTCGGCCATGAAGAACGGAGGCATCATGAGCGTCGAGAAGGCGATCGAAATGTGCACCTGCATGAACAGGTACGACATCACCACGGCGCCGCGGTCGGCGGTGAAGCCCAGAGGCGCCAGGCCGAGCGGGTCCGACGTGCTCACGATCGAGTACAGAATGTTGCCCGACAGCTGGCAGCCGCCGGCAGTGTAACCAGCCAGGGCGACGGCCACGAAGAAGGCCGAGATGAACAGGATGGTGATCACGACCACGCGCGGCATGCGCTGCGGCTGCGAGTGCTCGCGCTGCAGGTCGGGCACCACGATGGCAGCGCCGTACGCCAGCGCGAGGTTACCGAAGCACGTCAGCACCTGGTGTAGCGTCACGTCGGGCGACGGGATCGAGCCGTGGTCGCGCATGTTCCACTGCAGCACCGACACGGCAATGATGTCGGCGATGACCGTGCCCATGCAGCCGGCGAAGGCCATGCCGGCACTCTCCTTGAGCGTCGGGATGAGGCACACGGGGACGACCATGAGCGCCATGAAGATGATCCAGAAGATCTGGCTGAACGAGTCCGGGAACAGCACATCGAGCAGCGTGCTGCCGAGCACCAGGAAGGCGCAGGGCACCAGCAGACACACGCCCATCTGGGACACCACCGTGAAGAAGCGGCCCCACTTGCCCAGGGCCCACTCGCCCAGGTCACCGTACGTCTTGACGGACGACGGCGCCACCAGCATCACCTTGGACAACTTGAGCGTGGCGTACGTGTTGGCGAAGATCATGAAGGCCAGCGCGATGGACGCGAACAGGGGGCCGGCGCGCGCGTAGTTGGAAGGCATGGCCAGCGAACCGATGCCGCACACGCAGCAAAAGAGATTGAAGGACGCCTTGGCGTCCTCCATCGTGAAGAAGGCGGTCTTGCCGTTGCTGGACGGCATGGTGCGGGACGGAGGAAAACAAACGTCGAGCGGCGCGAGGCGAAAGTTGCTTCTCTTGCTGCTGCTGCTGCTGGACCTCTCCGAGAGAGCGCAAATTCCAAAGTGAGCAAGTTAAAGCAACGCTCGAGCGAGCGACGCAACCAACTTCCTCCTCTGCTTCTCTTCGGGTCCGCCGCCGATTTGCTCCTCGTGTGTCCTGCTCAGTGAGCAAGGCGGCCGGGCAGAGCCGATGCGACCGACGGCTCTTTTTTCGGAGCGAGCATAGTGGGCGCAAGTGCGGCGTGCAGAGCAGCGTGCAAGCTCGCCTGTGTCGGGGGCCCCACTTGGCTCAGCCAAAGTTGGCTGCATCAGGGGCGCTTTGTGAGCTCATGTCCCTGCTTGCAACAAGTTGCCGTTGCAGCAGAGACTTGCATCCAGGCGAGATACGGACCACCACATGAAGGCAAGGCGCGGGCGCGGCGCTGAAGATCCCCCTCCGTTTAAGGATGCGCCTCGGACGACCGTCTCAGTTGGGAGATGCGCTTTCGCCAATCTCAGCGACTGTCACAGTCGAGCACATGTGGACGAATCAGCGTGTCCTCTCGCTGTCGGCGATAAGGTATCGCGGGTCAACGATGCGGCATCCCACTGTTTGAAACGCAAACCGCATCCATACCTTATAGCTGACAATCAAGTCTGAGGAGAACTCGCGATTGGAGGCGGGCGCTACTGCCGACGCATATCCTGAAGATAACCTACGCCGGACCTTATTTCGAGGGACAACCTCGCGCGGCCTTGGCCCACTCTCCAGGGCCTTTCCGGTGCAGGGGGCCGCTCTCTTCCCTTGTGTGCTCGGCGAGCACTGCTCGCTGCTTGCAAGGATCATTGATCGCTGATGCCAGCAGCTGCCCGAGCGCTCCGGATTTCTCTAGCTGTAACACGATTCTTGGGCGTTGCCCACACCGGGACGCTCGCCCTGTAAATGCAGGGCGCAGACCGGCAGAATTGTGGACCCGGCCACTACCGATATGTGTGTGCCAGACAGACCACAGCGTCGTCGCTGGACAAATCCTGCGCCGCTAAACGGCAAAATAGCACGTTGAAGACGGCGTGGCCTTATCTTCAAGCTAAGCTAAAATGCATGTGTAGCTGCTGGCTTCGCCGTCCGAAGGCAACGTGTGCCGGCGCGGCGGATGGGCTTGCCGCCTCGCATGTTATTAACTGAAGGTGGAAGGATGCGCGGCACTGAAGCGGGCGGCCGGCCATCCGTCAACCGAGACGGAGCGCTGTGCTCCTCGCCCATCCCTCCGTGCAACAACTCGCTCACTTGGGTTCCGGTGCATATGTAAGGCACACACTGTGAGCATGACCCCATCCTCCTTGGGCGGCCCTAGACTTGGGCCCGCCTCTAGGAGCATCCCCGTATCCGGTTCGCGCGTGTCTAGCTGTTGTATTTGTAGGCAAGGTGTAAGGCGCTCTCGCCCCGATCGGGGCCCGAGTCGGGCGGCGCTCCCTCTTCTCGAGTCGATCATGAACAGCAGTTCGTGTGCTCGGAACTTTCCCTTCCATGACAAGCAGCGCGTCAACAGGCGCGCGCAGCGGCTCAGCGCGGGCGTCCAGGCTGGACTCCAGCAACCAGCCTGCATTACATGTACACGTGATGTGAGTTAAAGGCTGAGCGGCTCGCCTATGTCGGTCATAGAGTCTATGCCCCGACACGCGGCAAGAAAGCAGGCAAAGCTGGTGCCCTAAAGTACAAGGAGCTGCAGCACCGGAGATCCATGACAAGCGATGTGCGAGCGAGGCAACGACTGCCCGGTGCTGCAGCTCCTTTAGCTTTTGGTGCTTCGCTGGCAGCAAATCGCTGCGCCTTTTGAATTGTGCAGCCCTGGTCGGAGTTTGAAAAGTTATTTTTTTTGTTGAGACGGGTGGCATTGCCGCCCGCTTCAGGCTGCTGCATCGCGATTCGGAACCCGCTCCTTGGCTGGCAGCGCGAGGATTTGTCAGCAACATGGCAGCATTTCGAGTCGAAAAGGCGGAGCAGAAGATCTATCAGCAACATGGCAACATTTCGACTGGATCAATTGACGTACCACGCTAAACGGCGTGTTTTTCTGCAAAAAATACACGGCCATCCAAACAATAGGATTAGGTACCCTTGTTTTGGTGCTTCGAAAGCCCCGCGTGCGAGACGACTCACCAGGGAGCTAAGCTGGAGGCGCTGAAGACCATCCAGTCGTCACGGAGTTACGTGTGGTGTGGCGACTGGTGTTGAGTGGCCTGGTGCCGTGACAAAGTAAACACGAAGCATACTGTGGAGTAACGAAATCCGCTTACATCTATTAATAGAGTACAGTACACTGTTCTACGCCATTCACGTCGGCACGGAGACGCAGGGCCAGCACTACGGAGCCAATGCGTAGAGCGCGGGGCTTGTATCTATCCATACATCATGCAAGGTGTCGCCGCCAAAACTCTTCAAATGGGGTCGTTACGGTGACCTCATTTACCGACAACGGCGGTTACGAGGAGGACACCTGTCCCACGAAACCGAAACGGCTGCAACTGTGATACAGGAGGCTGGTGTACAAACGGTCGAGAAGCAGATATGATGTTGTCGACGAAAACTGGGGTGGCAATGCCCTTGTTGGGAGTGCCAATTGCTGGAGTACGCCCCAGTATTGCTTACGGATTCGTCGTACGGTACTTCATGTTCCACTCCGTAATCGGCGTATCGATATACGGAATTCAGATTATCAAATACTGCACACAGGGCGAGAAAGTGGAATGCACAGAAGTGAGAGGTCTCTTTTTTCTGAGGATAAAATATTAATAAATTGCTTGATAAAGAATCCTGATAATCCAGTCAAATCGGCTGACCGGCAAGTTCAACAAGATCTAGCTCTGCTAGCGACTGCCACATTTTGTGTAGACTAAGATATTCGCTTTCAGTTGTATCTCCGAAAACATGCGCGTGTCATTACGTACTCTGCTCCAGTATGGAAAAGCTGCGTGTTGGCGCCTCGACCCCAAGATTATCGCCTAGGCTCTAGGTGTGACAACTTTATTGTAACGGAGATTCCAGCGGTTGCTGGCGCTCAAAGTCAGGGATTCAGCAAAGACCGTCCGTCCTCGATCGCATGGGTGCACGTGGGTGCGTCCGTTGCTGCGTTAGTTTCGCTAAATCGCTTTAGATCAGAGGGCAGAACAGAGCACGAAGCTGTAGTTTGCCTGTTTCATTCAATTCAGTCCTCATTTTGCCTCCTAATAGCACGCAGCTAGACAAGACTTAGGCCCGTTCTCAACCGGAATTCCTCGCCGCATGAGCCGAAAAAAGGACTTGTGATTGGTTAGTGGGGTAGGTGGTCGCATGCGGCCGCATGCAAAAATAGGCGCTCATGCAGCGAGTTGGCCGCATGCGGCGAAGTCGCCGCACGAGAGTGTGTAGGGGTTGCACGCCGCAGCACCAATCAGAGCGCTCTTATTGACTCACCTGCTGTACAGTACCCTATCAGACAACAGCCGACAAGGCGTCAATTTGACTCCTGACTGCCAAAGAAGTCAACCTTGTATTTTAGCTTCTACTCGAGGTGTTCGGGCCGCTGGTTGCTAGCGGACGCCAACACAAAGGGGGCCCGCTACTCTATCCGGCCTACATGTACACGATTTCGCGTTATTATTGAGTGCATCGTACAGGACGTGTAATGTTACATCTATTTCGAAGTAGATACATGTTCCAGGTAGTGGAAACTACCTTTAGATGTAGAAACCCCACCACCGGGAAGCGTGTACTACGTCTACCTGCTCTTTAGCAGGCGTTGATCAACATGCACTAGCGTATCATGCCCTACGAGTGGAAGTTATGTATCAGCCAATATACATGTAGTCATAACATGCATCGGTTGACGGAGTCGTGTGCGTGAGAGTTAAATGTTATCGTGTACCGTGAGATAAAAATTAATAGC
This sequence comes from Phytophthora sojae, assembly GCF_000149755.1. Taxonomy (NCBI): domain Eukaryota; phylum Oomycota; class Peronosporomycetes; order Peronosporales; family Peronosporaceae; genus Phytophthora; species Phytophthora sojae. The sequence goes on along the minus strand of NW_009258121.1, from coordinate 3,923,139 downwards.
TGCGACTGCTGCCGACAGTTACCAGCACGTGCATACCATATATATGGGCCAAACAATTCGGCTGCAGTGCCTATGGAGATGATTGTTGTTATGCATTCGAGACCTTGCTAACTTTACTTGATTTATGATGACAAACAGCCCATATCCACAGCCAACTTGGCGGATATGGGCAACCATGATGTTTGGGCTTTCAAGCGAGCTAACGTATACATCCATGCCCGCACGATATCGGCGAAGGCGTGCTGAGGCGAAAGGCACGGTTAGGTGGCATCAGTAGAGCTTTTTATTTGAGTCAACAGAGGTTTAGCACTAAAATAAAATGTGAGTATGTCGAAAAACTTGTTGTGTTTCTGCATATTGCAAACATCTTCAGCAAAAACCTGGCGCAGACAACAATAAGGAAAGCGATACAAAAAGATCTACTACGCTGGTCAACCAGCAGTGTGAAGAAAAACCGTCCACCTACAGCGATATGGTGGAGCTACTCAATGAGTGGATCGTCAACTTATGCTACAGAAGCTACTTGTAAGTTAACCCCACCAGAATAATGAAGAAATATAAGTGCGTAATCTTTTGCTGCACAAAGCAAAATAGATTCCTTTAGCGTAGAGCGCGTGTAGCTTCAAAATCGATGGCCGATTTAGATATTTTTAACGAGTTTCCGTTTTCATTATAGTTTTTGTGAGTTGCCTTGCATTCTTGCTGTTTGGTTTTAATCTACTGGTACGTCGGATACCTATTTAGCATTAATCCACTACAGGCCTACAAGTACTTGTTCATATATTGTTTTCAGTTGGTGTATGAGCTAGCATCGAGAAATACGAGTCTTCGGCAAAACTCATCATACTTCGCGTTGCTGCTTGTGGTATGTTTTGAGTTCGAATTAGCCGATGTGCGGGTAGGGCGCACAATGCGACCGCACGGGCGTTCTCAACCGATGCGGCCGCATGCGGCCGCATTGTACAAAACTGTGCGATGCGGTGCGGCCGCATGCGGCCGGTTGAGAACGGGCCTTAAGGCCAAACAACCGCTAAGGGCAAGGCATCTGTTCATTTCGGTTCGCTTTGTATTACGGCTCGCTGACGGGCGTCTCTATCCGGCCTTCCTGATGTGGTGTTGCTTAAGTTACGCTGAGCTTGTCCACCAGTCTGCGATTCGACCAATACATGTATAGCCCTTGTAAATGTATCGCCCCCGGAATACAATTCTATTGATTGCGAGTACATCTACAACATCGTGAATGGCCCATACATATGGGAGCTTGAGTTGATAAGATGCGAAGTACGTATCTGAATTCGATCTGCTAGTCGTTTGCACTTATAACAAGTTTCCGGACAACATGCCATAGAAGAGGGGCCCAGTTAGACAAAATACGTAACTTAACGGAAATCCGGGTAAAGACTAAAAAGATAGAGTCGGCTTAGATCTAGCTAGGTGTAGCGAGTTATCAATACTCCACAGCGCAAATTCAGGATGGGTTTCCTTGTTTCTGGTAAATAGAATCTTTACTTACATTCATTACTAACTATAGACCTGGATCGGCATGTCTTCGGTGTTGCCTAATCGGCCACGGTGGGCGCTGACTTGATGCCGAATTTCCGGCCGAGATTACCGAATTTCTGAACCTTGATTTTGGAGGTGTTCGGAGTCTCCCAACAGTTGCAGCCGTTTCGGTTTCGTGGGACAGGTGTCCTCCTCGTAACCGCCGTTGTCGGTAAATGAGGTCACCGTAACGACCCCATTTGAAGAGTTTTGGCGGCGACACCTTGCATGATGTATGGATAAATACAAGCCCCGCGCTCTACGCATTGGCTCCGTAGTGCTGGCCCTGCGTCTCCGTGCCGACGTGAATGGCGTAGAACAGTGTACTGTACTCTATTAATAGATGTAAGCGGATTTCGTTACTCCACAGTATGCTTCGTGTTTACTTTGTCACGGCACCAGGCCACTCAACACCAGTCGCCACACCACACGTAACTCCGTGACGACTGGATGGTCTTCAGCGCCTCCAGCTTAGCTCCCTGGTGAGTCGTCTCGCACGCGGGGCTTTCGAAGCACCAAAACAAGGGTACCTAATCCTATTGTTTGGATGGCCGTGTATTTTTTGCAGAAAAACACGCCGTTTAGCGTGGTACGTCAATTGATCCAGTCGAAATGTTGCCATGTTGCTGATAGATCTTCTGCTCCGCCTTTTCGACTCGAAATGCTGCCATGTTGCTGACAAATCCTCGCGCTGCCAGCCAAGGAGCGGGTTCCGAATCGCGATGCAGCAGCCTGAAGCGGGCGGCAATGCCACCCGTCTCAACAAAAAAAATAACTTTTCAAACTCCGACCAGGGCTGCACAATTCAAAAGGCGCAGCGATTTGCTGCCAGCGAAGCACCAAAAGCTAAAGGAGCTGCAGCACCGGGCAGTCGTTGCCTCGCTCGCACATCGCTTGTCATGGATCTCCGGTGCTGCAGCTCCTTGTACTTTAGGGCACCAGCTTTGCCTGCTTTCTTGCCGCGTGTCGGGGCATAGACTCTATGACCGACATAGGCGAGCCGCTCAGCCTTTAACTCACATCACGTGTACATGTAATGCAGGCTGGTTGCTGGAGTCCAGCCTGGACGCCCGCGCGGAGCCGCTGCGCGCGCCTGTTGACGCGCTGCTTGTCATGGAAGGGAAAGTTCCGAGCACACGAACTGCTGTTCATGATCGACTCGAGAAGAGGGAGCGCCGCCCGACTCGGGCCCCGATCGGGGCGAGAGCGCCTTACACCTTGCCTACAAATACAACAGCTAGACACGCGCGAACCGGATACGGGGATGCTCCTAGAGGCGGGCCCAAGTCTAGGGCCGCCCAAGGAGGATGGGGTCATGCTCACAGTGTGTGCCTTACATATGCACCGGAACCCAAGTGAGCGAGTTGTTGCACGGAGGGATGGGCGAGGAGCACAGCGCTCCGTCTCGGTTGACGGATGGCCGGCCGCCCGCTTCAGTGCCGCGCATCCTTCCACCTTCAGTTAATAACATGCGAGGCGGCAAGCCCATCCGCCGCGCCGGCACACGTTGCCTTCGGACGGCGAAGCCAGCAGCTACACATGCATTTTAGCTTAGCTTGAAGATAAGGCCACGCCGTCTTCAACGTGCTATTTTGCCGTTTAGCGGCGCAGGATTTGTCCAGCGACGACGCTGTGGTCTGTCTGGCACACACATATCGGTAGTGGCCGGGTCCACAATTCTGCCGGTCTGCGCCCTGCATTTACAGGGCGAGCGTCCCGGTGTGGGCAACGCCCAAGAATCGTGTTACAGCTAGAGAAATCCGGAGCGCTCGGGCAGCTGCTGGCATCAGCGATCAATGATCCTCGCAAGGATGGAGAGCTGTCGACGTCCGGTGTTATCGAAGGTTAACACCCAGACGTCAAAAGTCGCCAACGGACGTCTGATCAACGCCCCCCCCGCTTGGTCACTATTTCGAAATAGTGAGATGCCACTTGTGGGGGCTGCTTCATTGCATATGGCGGCTCGCATTCTATTTTGTGGCATGTTAGCTCGACTACCGTAGTTGACTACAAGCTCAGGAACGCTAGATTGCCACCTTCTAAGGGATCGGATTCTCTACCCTTAGGCCTACGCGCCGATAATACACAGGTAGTCTCAGATAACAGAACTCCCTTGGTCTTGTGCTGTGCCGCTTGTCTTGTGGCCTGATGCGAACTCTCATCACCTCTAGGTTGTATTCCCGCGACTTGCAGGAAGGCTACAACTTCGTGGTGACAGACACGCCATACCTAGCCGCCAACGTGGCCAAGTTGATCGTCAACTCAGCTGACCCCTCCTCTGAGTAGGCCCGTACGACGTGCGGCAATGACCGACAGTCGGCCAGACTAACCCGTCTCGCGACACTGAGCGGGAGGAAGAGAACGGCTTCACAGGTCCCATTCTCCCTCATGGAGCCGGAAGCCAAGTCCATCGACGACTCCAGAGACGCCTGTTCAACCATCGGCTCGTTTCGGTCTAGATGCTGCTGCTGAAAGTGCGCAAGAGCGTCGAGCACGTGGACGCACTCCTGGCCGACGTGAAGCTCATGGCGACGCTCGAGCACGCGCGCAGTGTCCCGTTCGCGGGCATGGCTTGGGACTCACTGACGGACTTGTGCGCCGTCTCGGAGATTATGGAGGGTGGAAACTTACGCGCGTTGCTGAGTGTGTGTGAAAACACCACAGGCTTTGAGCTCAGCAAGTTGACGATCGCTCGGAACGCGGCGTACGTGCTCACGTATCTCCACTCGCTTGAGACTTAAGTACTGCATCGAGACTTGAAGTCGATAACGTCCAGCTCGCCTCCAGCCTAGAGACCAATCTCACAGCTAAGCGAGAAGACGACGAGATGACGGCCGGCGTTGGCATGTCGCGGTGGATGGCGCTGGAGGTGGTGTGTGTACGTCGACATGTTCTTGGTCGGAGTCGTACTGCCCGTGTTGGATCAGCATGTCATTTCGTATTCACACGCAAAAGGCTGCGGGGATATTGACTCAGACCACAAAGTCTCTGAGGTGGTCATCATCTAGATGGTGGCGCTGTTTAGTTTTCATCAGGTTAGTTCAATCGATGCCGGACTTGTGCACGGCTTGTGTGTCTCTGGATCCGACGGAGTGGCCCAAAATTGCAGAAGCGCTCTACCATCTTCATTCAATACTATCGCAGAAGCACCATTGAAATGAGTTACATACGTGAAGAAGTTTCGTTATGAAGGCGCATACAAACATTATACATGTTAGTACAGTGTTGTCATCACTAACTAGATACATATCATGCTGCTCCATTTTGAGCCATAAACACCATATCCCGAACTGTGCTAGCCTTCAGCGAACAACGTCGTTTTGTAACTGTGTTACCTGCAGTGGAAAACGCGCGCTCTGAGGGCACCGATGTAGCGATGCATCCAAGCCACTTGCGAGAACAGCAATAGTCGGAAATTTTGAATGGTTCTGCTTCCACCACGACAAAGCCGATGGGGGCTTGTCGGGATCTTTGACCTCCGCCTCGCTCGACTGCTTCAAGTAGCTGCTTAGCTCCCACTCGCAGTCAGTCTTTAACTTGTCGTCCGTCGCAGCTGATGATCTTGACGTTCTCGATCCGTACAACATCTTTAGGAAGCTCTGTCGAGCGCGGTCTGTAGCATCAGTCATTCGCTTTTCAGGGCTTTGAGAACGAGCTGCGTCGTTGTGAACCAAAGCAGACTTCTTCTTTAACACGAACATCTCATCGGCAAACTGCTCCCGCGCCTTCTCATATTCATCCGCAGTGAAAATCGCCGAATTCGTCATGTAGGGGTCAAGCAACGATATCCACAAAAGGTCGGGGTCTGCCCCCTTATCAAGCCGCTGCTTCAACAAGGCTGAAAAGCTTCGGCGGACGGATTGCATGATGGATAGCACTTCCATTGCGTATGCCTCCTTCTCGACACTTGTATAGAGAACATCAAATATTTGTTGGTTGTCCATCGTTTGAGTGAAGAGATGAAAATATGAAGAGATATCAGCGTAGGATAGGTTTCTCCATCGAGCATAGTGGTGGCAACGCTGAACGGGGCCAACAGCTCGACCAGGCACTGAATCATGAACCACTGCTTGGCACTTGGAAGCTTCAACGTTTTTGTAGATCGATCGTTAAACTCCTTCTCGCCTTCTTCCGACTTAATGTACAGGAAAAAATCTTTCACCGCAGGCTGCAAATCCAAAACGCTCTGGAGTATAACCATTGTGCTGTTCCATCTCGTCGGGCAATCGATCAACACTTTTAGGGGCTCTTTTCGAGTAGACTGCAGCTCATCTAGTCGATTGCGAGCCTTTTGTGAGCGATGGAAGTTGTCCGCCAGCTTTCGGAACCTTCGAACCGTTTTGCGAACCAGCTCCATATCAGCCGAGCTAATTTCCATAGCCGCCGATTTCTCGGCTTCTGCAACAAAACTGGCAACTTCCCCGCAAAGCGCATCAATATCAGCTTCACTAATAAACTCTTCGTCTTCACCGTCGTCGTCCGAGTCCGGGCCATTTTCCAAGGCATCCAGCTGCTCATCTATCCACTGGGTTTCCGTTTCCACATACTGCTCACTGCGCACACAGACGTCGTTGCCGAGAGTACTGCCAACTTCGCCAGGACAAACACCGGTGCTGGCACCATCAGTAACTGCTATCGCCTTCTTTCGTTCATCTCCTTTCTGCAGAAGCGCCGCGGCTACAACGAGGTGAAGTGAGTGCACTGCGCATGATCGATGATTGAGCCCAAGGAGGGTGCATCCACGTTTCATGTTCGACGCAGCATCTCGTAGAAATCGAACACACTTCTTGGGGTCCAGACGCCACCACGCAAAGCAACGTAACAGTACATCTGCAATGGCTTCAATCGTGTTTCTCAGGAATAGAGGTAACTTCAAGTGTCCACGACTTCATGTTGAACAGGCTGTCAAGGTAGTGAACCGTTAAGCTTATAAAGCTTTCACACTTTATCGAAGTCCAAATATCCGACGAGGCCGAATAGAAGTCACATTCGTTGTCGCTCACCAGCATCACTCGCAGTGACAAACGGCGCTCTGAAGCATTCTCGTGGACACGGAGCGCGACCGTTTGTCTCGACGGGATCTCAAGAACAGTGGTTGCGCTGCTTGCAAACCTTATCGCCTTCGCGAATCCTCTGTCGCCGATGATACTTGTAGGTCGCAAATCCGTACCCACCCATTCCGACAAAATGCCCTCGAAGAAGCTCTGTTCCGATTCATCTTCTCGTTCAAACAAGTTCACCAGTTGGTTCGATTCTTTCAGGGCTGCTTCACGCCGCTCATTTTCTTTGAAAGCCCGTAAGGCCTCGATGTGGGATTTCCGCATGTGGGGGCCAACCAAACTCTTTCCCTTCTTGATGGAAAGCTCTTCCTTGCAGCCAAAGCAATAAAAGCTTTTGGCGTGGTCGCGGGTGAGGTTTTGCCTTGGAATATCTTTGTACTTGTCGTCTACCACACATACGACGAACTGACAGTACGCCTTGTCCCGCTGCTTAGGGGCCTCAAATGCCCTTCCAGCCGGGCAACTCGTGACGCCGTTGGCGGTCGGGACCTGATGAAATTGTTCGTGTGAGCTTGGGCTGAAAGCTGAATGGTTTAACCGGGCTGCATTTTGCATGCGGGTTTCGGATGGCGCAGTCAGCCTTGCACGCGTTGGTCCCGACGGGGTACTTGTCCTTGAAAGAGCTCGCCTTGGTGTAGTTGTCTTGGATGGAGTTGGGCGCTTTCGTGCTGGTCTCCGCGAAGAGGTTTTTGTTGGAGTTGATTTTCTTGCCTTTTTCCGAGGTGGCTTTGGTGACGACGCTGGGCGGCTTCTTGAAGACGACGCTGGACGGCTTCTTGAAGACGACGCTGGACGGCTTCTTGAAGACGACGTGTTGCGCAGCTTCTTGGAGGGGGCTAGCCACCGGCTAGACGTGGCCTCGCATATCGGAATGAGCTTCCATGCTCACAGGCCCGTGAGTGTGGACTTCGATCTGGGCGGCGAATTGGAGGATGAGGCCGACAACAGACCACTGGTCGTTGATCTGAAGCTCACTCACGCAGGAAATGGACGGCGCTCCGGCATTTGAGATCTTGTCCATCCCGAACACTTGATGTGGCGCAGCTTGCTTCGTGAATGTGGCATTGACGAGCTAAGACATGGCGTGCTTCTGATTGGCGTTCAAATAACCTTTTTGGCCAATTATATGGCTTAATTTGGTAGGGTGTCAAGGGACGTCAATAACGACCCTTCACTAAGGTGTTGCTGACGTCCAGTCGACGTCCAGAAGCCCGGACGTCGACAGTTCTACTTGCAAGCAGCGAGCAGTGCTCGCCGAGCACACAAGGGTAGAGAGCGGCCCCCTGCACCGGAAAGGCCCTGGAGAGTGGGCCTAGGCAGCGCGAGGTTGTCCCTCGAAATAAGGTCCGGCGTAGGTTATCTTCAGGATATGCGTCGGCAGTAGCGCCCGCCTCCAATCGCGAGTTCTCCTCAGACTTGATTGTCAGCTATAAGGTATGGATGCGGTTTGCGTTTCAAACAGTGGGATGCCGCATCGTTGACCCGCGATACCTTATCGCCGACAGCGAGAGGACACGCTGATTCGTCCACATGTGCTCGACTGTGACAGTCGCTGAGATTGGCGAAAGCGCATCTCCCAACTGAGACGGTCGTCCGAGGCGCATCCTTAAACGGAGGGGGATCTTCAGCGCCGCGCCCGCGCCTTGCCTTCATGTGGTGGTCCGTATCTCGCCTGGATGCAAGTCTCTGCTGCAACGGCAACTTGTTGCAAGCAGGGACATGAGCTCACAAAGCGCCCCTGATGCAGCCAACTTTGGCTGAGCCAAGTGGGGCCCCCGACACAGGCGAGCTTGCACGCTGCTCTGCACGCCGCACTTGCGCCCACTATGCTCGCTCCGAAAAAAGAGCCGTCGGTCGCATCGGCTCTGCCCGGCCGCCTTGCTCACTGAGCAGGACACACGAGGAGCAAATCGGCGGCGGACCCGAAGAGAAGCAGAGGAGGAAGTTGGTTGCGTCGCTCGCTCGAGCGTTGCTTTAACTTGCTCACTTTGGAATTTGCGCTCTCTCGGAGAGGTCCAGCAGCAGCAGCAGCAAGAGAAGCAACTTTCGCCTCGCGCCGCTCGACGTTTGTTTTCCTCCGTCCCGCACCATGCCGTCCAGCAACGGCAAGACCGCCTTCTTCACGATGGAGGACGCCAAGGCGTCCTTCAATCTCTTTTGCTGCGTGTGCGGCATCGGTTCGCTGGCCATGCCTTCCAACTACGCGCGCGCCGGCCCCCTGTTCGCGTCCATCGCGCTGGCCTTCATGATCTTCGCCAACACGTACGCCACGCTCAAGTTGTCCAAGGTGATGCTGGTGGCGCCGTCGTCCGTCAAGACGTACGGTGACCTGGGCGAGTGGGCCCTGGGCAAGTGGGGCCGCTTCTTCACGGTGGTGTCTCAGATGGGCGTGTGTCTGCTGGTGCCCTGCGCCTTCCTGGTGCTCGGCAGCACGCTGCTCGATGTGCTGTTCCCGGACTCGTTCAGCCAGATCTTCTGGATCATCTTCATGGCGCTCATGGTCGTCCCCGTGTGCCTCATCCCGACGCTCAAGGAGAGTGCCGGCATGGCCTTCGCCGGCTGCATGGGCACGGTCATCGCCGACATCATTGCCGTGTCGGTGCTGCAGTGGAACATGCGCGACCACGGCTCGATCCCGTCGCCCGACGTGACGCTACACCAGGTGCTGACGTGCTTCGGTAACCTCGCGCTGGCGTACGGCGCTGCCATCGTGGTGCCCGACCTGCAGCGCGAGCACTCGCAGCCGCAGCGCATGCCGCGCGTGGTCGTGATCACCATCCTGTTCATCTCGGCCTTCTTCGTGGCCGTCGCCCTGGCTGGTTACACTGCCGGCGGCTGCCAGCTGTCGGGCAACATTCTGTACTCGATCGTGAGCACGTCGGACCCGCTCGGCCTGGCGCCTCTGGGCTTCACCGCCGACCGCGGCGCCGTGGTGATGTCGTACCTGTTCATGCAGGTGCACATTTCGATCGCCTTCTCGACGCTCATGATGCCTCCGTTCTTCATGGCCGAGCGCCTGATCCTGGGCATGCACAAGGGCCCCGAGATCGTTCGCTTCAACGGCGAGGTGGACCAGGCGAACGTGGACATGGACCTGGAGATCCAGGAGAAGCGCTCGTACATCCAGAGTTCCACGCCCATGGACGCGGCCAACCGCCAGGTGTCAGCTTCCAGCCTCGTGGAGAAGACGGAGGGCCGTATGTCGCACCTGCGCGTGGCGCTCGAGTTCGGCGAGGAGATCACGGAGGAGCAGCTCCACGCGCCGTACAAGAACAACCCGCTGCGCTACATCGCTCTGCGCATCTGCATCATTGTGGTTCTGGTGATCATCGCTGTGCTGGCGCGCAAGCGCTTCCTGGACCTGGAGGACTTCACGGGTGCCACCGCCCACACGACGAGCTGCCTGCTCATGCCGCTGATCATCTACCTGCGCGTGTTCTGGAAGAGCATGTCGTTTGTGGACAAGGGCGCGTCGATGCTGGTGATCGTGGTGTGCGCCGTCACGGGCTGCTACGTCATGATCCACGCCGGCAAGGAGCTCTTCACGCCCTCGGACGACGACACGCTGTTCCCGTACTGCGAGACCGAGTTCCAGGACGAGCCGTACTACATCCGCAACAACAGCACCAACTAAGCCGAGCCGCAGCAGCGCAGAAGGCAGCGCAGCTTGGTGATATATCATAGAGTGGCATCAGGATCGATGTTTCGTATCCGTGCCCGACACGTTTATTAAGAGCAACAGCAATATAGTGTCTCGTGTTGTATCCTTCAAGATGGCTTTAAATTGAGTGTCTGTCAAGCTTTCTATCATCTAATGCGTGACTGCTGATAATGTTGCTACGTACCTAGCCAAAACTTGGCTAAGATGGGCGTGTCCTCGACCGGCTTGGACAGAAGGATGCATGGTGCCTACCTATTCTTCATTCCAGGAGGTCCGAGTACACTTTCAGGTGGGCGTGACCATCACGTGGCGACTGATCAGCGACAGCGTCGATACACTGTGATCGTTAATGTACAACCCGCTGCAACTACAGTACATACAGCTGGATATTTGAGAAAACGACAAACAAAAGAATATTAATAGAGGATGTTAGCAACTTCGTAAATAACGACTCAAATTTACGGTCAACACTTTTATGTGTTTAGTTAAAACGAAATCGTCGACAGTGTTACCATTCTCGTATCCGCCCATTTACGAAATCCAACTGACTCCCAGCGATAGAGGCCGCCCTGCTGACACGAGATCCCTGCATCCGATGACATGCTACTTCGCGCTCTGAGCGCCCCGAGTGACTGATCATCCCAGGCGTTCAAGGCTCAACGAACACAGCGATGCGTACTGAAAGAGGTACTTCCGCTTCACCGAGGATGAGATTCGCGCGCTCAGCGCAGCACTAAATATCTCGACGTCATCACCCGCGATAGAATCAAACGCTACAGTATCGAGGCACTGTGCATCTTCTTAGGTTGACATATCCAAACCAATAGTACGATCAGGAACTCCGACATCACTACTCTAAGCAACATATTCTACTTTATGCTGCTCTTTGTGGTCAATGGCTGCCTACTCTACTTCGACGCGCCGTTATGACTTAAGACGCGTAGCCGAATCGTCGTCATCCTCGTGTGCCTCGCTGGGAGAGGCAAGGACGTCACACTGATTAGGGGGGGGGGGCACTTGAGACTGGATGAGGTGGTTCGAGTGACTCGAACCACCGCGACTCGATTCGAGTCGCGGCGCTACAGGTACCTGTAAGCGCCATGGCGGCCATGGTGCTCGAAGGGGAGATGCGGGATGAGAGTAACGAGCCAATCAGAAGGCTTGTAATCTCGTGAAAATGCCTTACGAGTTTCTCGGGAGATTCCGTACTAACACGACTCCCCTCTTACGAGTTCGGGGACATAGACAGCGGTGGTCGAGTGTCTTTGTCCCCAACTCGTAAAATACCAATTTGCTAACATCCTCTAATGAACCTAAGTACGAATCGCGATTTAGGCACACCAATGGAAAGAAGGGCGTCTCCTCTTTCATTTGAGCCCACCCACACCTCCCAGGAGTTGAAACCGACGAAGTTATAGGCCCTCAGAAAAATTATCTCCCTTCCCAGAGCAAAAATGGAATTTGTTTTGGTGAACCAAAGGTAAAATGGGCCGGCGGTTCGAATGGTACTATCGGATTCGACCATTTCCGAGCAGAACGTGCTCAAATCGCGTCGTAAAGTTATTACCCCGAGCTAGTGACGCGGATATGTAGATAAGTAACAATTCGTTTGAGAAATGGATGGAAGTATCATTTTGATCCCCTTAGACTGCAGCAGCTTACTCGCTGTTTGTCTTTCTCTTTTTCGTCGCTGCACTCGTGTTGCCTTCGTTTCTTCCTCGGTGGTCGCTGTTCTCCTTCGCGGCCTTTGCCATTGCTGCCCGATGCTCTCTGCGAGCTTGTTTTGCTGATTTAGCGTCGTCCTGCTGGTTTTGGCTTGGGGCAGCGTAGATAGGATCATCCTGAAACTTATCAGGGACGTACGGGCGGACCTTGCTGTAGAGCTCGGTCATCTTCTCCGCATTTAGCGACGGAGGGCTCAGGTCCTCCAGGAAGTGGGTGAGCATCCGCTCCACCTTAGTGCTCTCTGTCAGGACCCTGTCAACTTTGCGCCGTAGATCCTGCTCAACCGGCACGTCGTCTAGCCCCTTCTTGCACTGCACTACACCGGGTTTAGTCGCCTCCATACTAAAGATCTGGTACTGCTGTACCCCAACTAGCTTTTTGTAAAGTTCCGTCACGAGCGGCTTGTAGCTCTTGAAGAACTCGTTCCCACGCGAGATGTGCACTGCAATGCTCGAAGTGGCCGCCTCGTTGACCGCGGAAATGATGTGGTCCATCGTCCAGCAGTTAGCGCGGCCCACATGGCGGCGAATGTGGCCGAAGCCACGGTCGCAAGAGTTCTTGCGGACCGCGTGGGCGAGGGTTCGTGGGAGGACATCGTAGCAGGACACTGGTATCTTCTTGTGGTCTCAGGTTCTTGAGTGAGCAAGCTCAGTTTAGTGACAGTTTGATTTTCAAAACACAAATCGGCCGTTTTCTCGAAACTTCATATAATTACGAAAATCGATGGCCTAACTTTAAACGCGATTATCTCGATAACTCTAAATGGCGCATTAGTATCATTTGGTTCTGGGTTGTCTCATTTGTTGTACGTGTAGCCAACGTCGCCCAGCACAATGGAGAGTTCTGTGGAGAGTTCTACCCCAGGGCCAGGGTTGCGAGATGGGGTTTTTCGAATTGGGAATAAACAATTTATTCCACCCACCCCAAGTCATCCGGGGTCGGGCTTTTTAGGGATATTCATAAAACCCATCCACCCATTGACTAAGCGCTATTTATACTGGGATAGCAGTGGCCCATAGGTCATGCTGCTAGGCAGCCCAAATCGGGTTAATTCGCGCCTCGGTAACTGAAGCCAGTAAACTGAAGCCGGTATCGTGGTCCTTTGTCACTGGCTGTCTTTCTCCTGGTGACTCGGTAACTGGAGCTGGTAACTGAGTCCGATCTCGAGTCACTTGACTTCAGCCATTCGCATTCTAAAGCAACCGGCACCTACGTACGTACCTATCCCCCTGCTTTTCCTTTATCTCGCGAACTATTGCTCAGTATTGCCACAAGTTCCCTACACTAACATGATCGCGCGTTTTCCGCCATAATTCGCCACTATCAGGTTCACTACGACGCTGAATTCGAGATGTGGTTTCGGCTGACTGTTGTAGCTGACGTCGCAGTCCGTGTCTACCTCGGTCTCGCTGATAGGCGCCATGGGAGCTATTGTGCAATTTCACATTCTACCACTAAACCAAGCAGCCGGCCTACGTACCTAGCCACCGCACTAGGGCCCCGCAATGGCTAGGATAGGGGTCTTTTGACCGTATCTGTAGTTGTTTTGTTTTTAGTTTATAGCAGGTTTTTTATCATTACCCATTGGCGTCTCCTGCGCCTGCTTCGCAGCCGCAGCATCTGGCTGGTAGTGCGATCTGAAAAGTAGATACTGTCTAGTAAGTTTCGAGCGGTATGAGGACAACACGAGTTTTAACTACGAAGTACAAATGCAGTAGCTACAAGACCGAATGTGTGACCGCAGGAGACACTTACTCTATGTCTGTAGTATAGCCCTCAATTATATCGAACTTTGACATTGAGCAGACTATTTTTTTAGAAATCCTTAAATTTCAAAGCTTACGACTACGTTAATGGCCCCACGACCGCTACGTGCGGCGATATTGCAGCTGGGAGGGGGGGGGGGGGGGGTATACGGCGCGCATCTTGACGCTGGTAGTCATGGTCTACAGATAATTTTCAGGGTACAAATAATGCAAAGAAAACAAATCGCAACGTTAACTATGATACAAGATATTCAATGCTCCAGGTTTCTCATAAAGGTCGCCCATGAAGCTGATAGTTCTTCCTCTCACTTGCTAGGCAAGAGAGGCGACGAGTAGTTAAGCTTTGAGGTTGCGCTCGCACGCCTTGATAGTCGTCGTAATACTACTGCTGTGGTGAAAGTTCTGGCTGCCCCCGTAAATTTGCTATCCCAGCCTATGCGTAGCCCTAGTTAGTTTTTATACTCAATTTAACGCCAAATGCGTGTAAAAACGCTAACATTTGAGAAAAGCCGAAGATGAAATGATGTTCTACAATTGTTATAGGACTTAAATCGATTGTTTAGACATTTATTTGCGTCTCTAACCCGCTCATCACTTGCATTGGAGGCGCGGCGCACTCGAGTTTGGCTCACATCCGAATTCACTCTCCACCCCGCAAGCCGCTACCCGCCGCCCATAGAAACTACAACAGCAACTACAGCCATGCTGGCCCGCAACTCGCGCCGACTACCCAAGGCCGCTGCCCGCTGCATCAGCTCGTCCACGTCCGCGCGCGTACTACAGCTGACGCCCGCCACCTCGGGCGGCTCCGCCAAGACGAGCGTGCCACCGGTCTCCCAGGGCGAGAAGGCCTGGTGCGACCTCTACGGTGTGGCCTCCGAGAAGCAGATCCAGGAGGCGCTGCACGAGTCCCCGGCCGCCGCGCAGGGCTCCGCCAAGCAGGTCAACTACCCCACGTCCAGCGTGAACCCCGCTGCCAAGGCGCAGAGCAAGACCGATCTTAAATGTGGCACCATAACCTATTTCAACTAATATCAACTGATATTAACCTACTCCATTGCATGACTGCAGTTGAAGGGTTAGGTTGTATTTATCCAACCCCCCCCCCCGACCCACCCGACAGAATCGAAAAACCCACCCTTCCTTGCAAAAATATGGGGATTTTCACAACCCTGCCCAGGGCTGTGGAAATATAGATTGTTTATTGATTGGCGACTCAGATCTGAAACAATCAATTATTGCAGTCTTGACAGGCCCAAAAACAAAAGATTGCAATCTAAGTTTTCGCTTGTATTTCCTCTGCTAGGTTCATATTTTTACTCGTTTGGCGGCGCTATCGCCCTAAGATCTGTGCTTATTCGATTGCATACGTGTTAACCTTCAAAAGCCTTGGCAAAAAGCAATGTTGGGTCTTGTATTCATCATGTTGAGCGTGTACCCCGTTCGGGCACCCAATGACCCCTCATTTTCGCATTTCGAAGTAGCAGAAGACACAGAAAGGCTTTGATGAGTCTAGGATCGGTTCAATGGGCTTGGAGTTGCATATTGCTCTACCGGATCACTAGCAAAGGCTCAAAATCAGTAAGGGACAATATGGGAACGGGATTGTCGATTGAGATCACGGAACAATCAATTATTGTGATTGGCAATCTTGATAATATTACAATCACAATCGTATTTTCCACAGCCCTGGTTCTACCCTTCACGTGTCGCTGCACCATACAGAACAGTGTACATATACATGCAGAATCGCGTTGTTGTTGCTGCTGCTGTACAGTACGTTGCGAGCTCGAGCAGAAGGCTCTCATGTGGGGTCAACAATTGCAGCTAGTACTTCAACCAGAACGTGCCGCCAAATAAAATTCACACAGACAGCTGAAGCAGTAAAGTACACGTTACACGCATACATTGAAACAGCGACAGCAGCAGCGGTAAACAGCCCACGTCAAACGCTCCTCAACGCCCTCATCGGTTTTGTTGTTGTTGTTGTTTTTGAATTGAGGTACATTGTTGTCACTTAGTTCTTCCTAACGACTATGAAGGCTCTCAAATGATGGTTCCACGTGCACACATGGACCCGATCTGCTATCCCTCTGGATTGCGCGTAAATGCTCCGTAAATGTGGCGCTCTGGGCGGACGCCGTCTCCTCATCTGCGCCAATATCATCGCGCTATCGCCCACCACGTGAAGATTGGTCAGTCCGTTGGTGAGTGCGTAGTTCAGTCCTGCACACAGTGCCTGGTACTCTGCTATATTGTTTGTAGTTCGTCGCGATGCTAAAGAAATGCTCGCCATCCATTCAACGGTAGGAGTCGGTTCTCCCTGAGGGAGCAAGACTATCAGGCAACCAGAGCCACCAGGACCAGGGTTTCCACGGGATCCTCCGTCGAAAGGATCTTGTTGAAGCTGTGCCGCGATCAAACGACTGAATGGCGATCAGCGAATTTTAAGTCACTGCCACGTAGTCATGGACGGTCTCTACACATACTCCTAATAAAGGCGGAAAATGCTGAACAGCTTACGTACTGTACTGGAAAGTTTGACATCTTATTGGGCATGCCGTGGCTTGCACGGTATGATCCGGTCATCGATTGGGAGAAGCGCACTCTCGTGCGCTTCGGTCGCGACAGAGGAACAGTGAGCGATGGCCCTGTTACCGCTACGCACACACCGACAGATGCGCGCGACTCCCCACTCGAAACAGCGCCTAACGCCGCTGTCCCGGAGCGCTCTGGGCGCGCAAGAGTCGGCGTTGCTGCCGACAACTAATGAAGGACATGTGTTGACCTCGGAGATCGACACCCGCTTTTCAGCGAATCAGGAAGAGTCTCCGGCCTCAAGGGGCACGGATGGCGCAAGCGAGTCACACGCCTCAGCCGTGGAGGCTGACGCGAATCTGATTGGATCAGGTCTGGCCAATAATAAGGGCCAAGGTGACATAACGCCGTCGACTCCGGAAGTCGATGGCTTGGGTGAATTTGATTCGTCGGCTCGGGAAGCCGACGCACCCTCCGTAATGGAGGGCTCCGCCAATAACAGGCGTCGAGGTAAGGATGGCGTGTCGACTCCGGGAGTCGACGCTGCAAGCGGTGCGGACGGTTGCAAACGTTCCGCACCGGAAAAACTTGCATGCTGTCGTGCAGCCGGGCTGCACGATGAAGCGCCGGGCGACCAAGCCGGGCTTGAAGTCGCTCGCCCGCGGGAGGAACCCGCCGGCGGTACTGAAGAAGAACACCCGTCCACGGCTGGGCCTGGACGGGGTCAAGAACCAAGCGGAGCCGGGCTCCACAAAACAAGAAGACGGCGCATGCGAAGGTCGCTACGCAAGTCTCGGCCTGGGGCCGAGACGCTACAAGGAATGTCTGCCGGGCAGACGGAGGCTGAGAAGCCGGACGTGGAGACGTTGAACGTCTTGACGCGTACCTGTGCCGGGTTCCGGTACAGGGAGATGACTCTCGCTAACCCTCCGACGCAAGCGTCGGAGTTGACTTCGCTTCCAGTCATGAGCTGGAAGCGCTTCGCGCGTGACTTGCACGATGGACGCATCGAGCAAATATGCATTCTCTCGGACACCGAGAGAACGAAGAGCGAGAATGAAGAACTGAGGCAGTTCTTCACGGAGAACACCACTGAGAGCGAGGACACTCTCTGTGCGAAGACTAAGAAGAAGCGCTTTGAAGAGCAGAGCTGGGACTCATTGAAGACGAGCCCCTACTACGAGATCTTACGGGAGTACGCGGACGTACTCCCGGAAGAGATTCCTGCGGAGCTTCCGCAGGATAACGCATCCAGCACGAGATTGATCTCGTGCCGGGGACGAAGTACTGTGTCACGCGGCAGTGGCCACTGCCGCGAGAGCAGGTCAAGGCGATCGACGACTTCTTTGAGAGTCGTCGCAAAACTGGACAAGTGCGGGAATCGAAATCCCCGCACAGTGCTCCGACGTTCTGTGTCAAGAAGCCACAGGGCGGCTGGCGCATCGTTCATGCGTACAACAAGCTGAACGATGCGACGATACCGGCACAGACACCGATTCACTAATACCACGTCTCCATCGGGGCTGAGATGGTGCAGGGTGGCTGACGTTGCCAGCAGATCGCGCACGCGGCCGAAATTTTCCTGCAACTCTGAGGTAAAAGCAATTGGAACAGCCGCTGCGGCTCTCTTCGACTTTCTCTTGTTCCGCAGTGCATTATCTAGACACTCCTGTAATGGCTTCACTGCCCCTGCATAGCCCACTATACTCTCGCGTAGCCAATTCGCCGCACAAAAGAACTGCTGAAGGTCCGCCGCTACGACATCTCGCGCAAATATTTAATGCGCTCGGGGTCATTCGTTACTCGATTACCATCGATAATTTTTCCGCACCACTTGACACTCTTGTGATACAAACTTGACTTCTTCACACTGAGCTTCAAGCCGAATTCATTCATCAAGCACAAAAGTCTTTGCAGCTTCTCAAGGTACTCACTCGTCAATATTGTTGGCGTAGAGTAGGAGATCATCTACCCACACTAGCAAATGCTTGTACAACAGCTCCTTAAATGACGTCTCCATTGTACGTTGGAAATGTATAGCTGCGTCGCTGCATCCTTGGGGCACGCGAGTGGGTGTGTACACTTTGCTATCCGTCATGTAGGACAGGAATTCTTGGCACTCCTTTGCCAATGGAAGCTGCCAGAACCCCTTCAGGAAATCAAACAGTCCGAAATACGGCATGCCACGCACATGCTCAGTGACGACGCGTAGGATCGGCATTACACCAGCCGCGGTCTCAGTCTCCGCGCTCACGGCGCGATAGTCACTTGTCTTGTAATGGGCCTACCTTGGCTTACTACTACGGCTTACACGTATGCGCACGTGTATGAGGAACCGTAGGTTTCTTTTACTTGAGTTAAGTATACTCGAGATCCACGAGTATACTTTAAACAAGATAAAGACTCCAAGTAGCGGGTTTTGGTAAAAGATGAGAACTGCTATTTTTGTTTTATGTTTCTGACTTCCTCTAAATGTAATATTCTAAACTAGGAATCTGCCAACGGCTGGTTCGCAGCATTCTGCTAACATGCAAGTCACTCATTGGCTAAAAGATGCTGCTTTCAGCCAATAGGAATCCTAAATGTGTATGGACCACCCGTCGTGGTGGTCGTAAATGTATGTAGCCATTGGTGTACCTTACACCAAGGTCGAGGAAGTGTTCAAACCTCTAACAGACATCGTATCTGTTAGAGTAACAAGTGAGTGTAGCCACTTGTGCGTGTAACCCCGTTACATGTCTGGCGATATTCGTCTGAGCCCGGCTTGCGTACAGGCAATGCAGGGCTGGCCCATCGACTCTGCGGGGTTTCGAAGACCCAACCCATGCGCTCCAGCTCGGCAAATCCCGCAAAAACTCTCTCAACTGCGGTGGATACTGCCGCGCTTTGCACTTCTGGGGTTTAGCACCGTCCCTCAGCTTAATAAGAAGCGGCGGCACCTTGGCAGGTGGGTAACCCCCAAGCCGCAGCCTCCAAATGTCGTACATCAGCGCAATCGTCAGTAGTTCACCGCGTCGCTCACGCGGAAAACCATTCTCGATCGCCTTATCCAATAACTCCTCTACTGCTGCTCTCACATCGGTATCACACTCCACACCAATCTCGACATCATCGTCGCAGTCAATAGGGTCTTCGTCATCAATGAACCCATGGATCACAAGCTGCTCGAGCTGCTCGATCTGAAGATCCACGTCAATTCCTAGTGTAGCTAATACATCCTTGCCATTGATGAACTCATTTTCTTCTTCGTCAATAATCAAACACTTCACCGGCGTCGTGAGGCAAACAGGATATGCCGCTGTATTATTCTGCAACCTCACTTCAACGTAATCTTTAGCGCGGAGAAAATGTCCACCTGCAGTCTTCACGTCCACCTCCTCATTAAGTTCAACCGGTCGTACTACTGAATCCTTCGCCATCAGTTCAGCGAGCTTTGTCTTACTGATGACGCTAATATCAGCCCCCGAATCAACGCAATAGGGCATTGAGTGCACTCCGTTTAGCTCGCCCGCTTCACAGGTCCAGGTAAGAACTCCTTGATGGGCTTCAGCCTTCACGCTTGCACGGTCTTCTTCCGTTCGTCCTTCTCACAATTGCGGCGCTCGTGCTGCTGTCGGAGCAGGTTCGTCTTCTCCTCGTGTGTTGCAACTGGGCATCTCACAAGCCAGTGGTCGCCCTTGCATTTCAGGCATCCACCATCCGGCTTACCCGACACCAGCCGTTGTTTCTCTGGTTGAGACGGCTTACTAGGTTTTCCTCCGGTCGCAGCATTGGGGGCGGTCCGGTCTTCGCAACGTGAGCTTCCTTCACACTCAACTTTTTCTTCGGTCGGTCAGACTCTCGCGCATTTTCACCTTTTCCTCCAGCACGGGTCGACTCTCGCTGTCGCTTTCGTCTCTGAAAATCCCTCTCATGCTCGAGGGCCTTCTCCAATATGATTTTGAAAAGCACCTTTTCATCAGAGCGCGCAGCGCGATTTTGTAACGCTAGAATCGCCTCTACCTCTTCACGCAGCGCCTGCGGCTCGATGGAAGCTACGAACAACTTGCACTTCAACTTCAACCTTCTTGGTCTAAAAAGAACTCAGACCAGCCGTGTTCTTCTATCACCTGCCTGCCTGACCTGAAAAACTGTATCACTCGCTCACGTACATCGCTCTCCTGCAGGTTCATCCGGACGGCGTCTTGAACTCCGCCGCAACGTTGGGAACCGTGTTGATCTTCACCGTCGCGAGGATCACGTCAATCTTGCCCAACCGTAAGTCGTTGGTCAGCTCCGCCTTGTTGATTCCCCACACAGAACATCAAGCAGGCTCGGCTCGAACGAGCTGCGGATGTCCGTCGTCATCGTTGCAATCTTCTCTGAGTCGTGGCAGCAACACACCACCACCTCCTGCGCTTGAGTCTTCGTCAGAGCCTGATTGGGCTTGTGAGGCGAGGTGGGCGAACGCCTTTTGCCGCTCAGGTGTACAGTGGCCCGAAAAGGATCTAGACTTGTCCCCTCGAAACAACCCTGGACGAGCACTTGGTGTTGTCATGGGTGGCGTGTGTTTTTTGTGGAATCCCTTTGGGTGTCGTTTGTCTTCGAACGTGAGACTTGCACTGCGTGGGTTGCGGGAAACAGGATAATATCGCTAGGACCAGGAAGCGGAGCCAACGCACACTTCAGAACGCAGCTTTCATAGCCTGGATCCGGAGAGATAACCTTAACAATACAGAGTCATACACAAATATACAATACACACAACCGTCACTTATTCTTTGGTTGGCCCTTGGACGGTGGGCCCTACGCACCAGTCAACAAAGATGGTAGATCCAGGACACTGGCAAGTCCAAGACCCTCAATCAATCGCGCACCACCCTCAATCAAGAGGGAAAAAGCCGAATCAATACAAAACACAGTCCTTCCTATCACTCAGTAGCCTATCGACAAATCACTAGGTGGTGACTACCTCAACCGCCCTAGGAGTAGCTTAATATGAAATGGCAGTGCTGTCCAGGACAAACACCCCAACTAGAATATGAAATAAAGCTTATCAACCCTGGCCGCACGACAGCTCAGGTACTCGCCTTAACTTGGTTTGATACTTACTATGAGAGCTCCACACACGACCCTTACGTTCTTAGCCGAGGTGCCCTGACTGCAAGGGGAGAA
This sequence comes from Phytophthora sojae, assembly GCF_000149755.1. Classification (NCBI taxonomy): domain Eukaryota; phylum Oomycota; class Peronosporomycetes; order Peronosporales; family Peronosporaceae; genus Phytophthora; species Phytophthora sojae. The sequence goes on along the minus strand of NW_009258121.1, from coordinate 3,901,693 downwards.
CCAAAGACACAAGGCTCCTTTGAGTCTGAACCAGCTCTGAATAGCCTGGCTCCCAACCGAAGACACTTGCGATGTAGCAGGAAAAACGAACTCTGTTTGGTCTTATCTTTGTAGGCTATCACTAATCGTAACATGCAGTCTTGGAAGTTTTATCTTGGTTTCAGTATAGGTTGTCGTCGGTTGAGTCGCAAAGATCCAGCGGGGATCGGCAGCACAGCTGGGAGGGAGTTCAAGGTTCCATGTGCCGAGCAGATCTTGGACGGTCGGCTTGGTCGGTCGTTAAGTCTTGGTTTCTATGGTCAAATCTTGGAGCTTGGAGAGTCGTCCATTCGGGATACACGTTGTCGATTCAGGATACACGGGCTTTGGTCAGGCAGCTTAGGCATCGACGAGCTTGGTCGGGCACGTCTTCGGCTCTTGTGGCATGACTGGCTCGATCTTGGCTGGGGGGGGGGGTCCAGGCTGGCAGCCTTCAGGGTCATCAATCTTGGTCCAGCCTGGACACACCTTGATCATCCTGATTCAGGGCGCTGAGAGCATATCCAGGCTCTTCCCGCCACTTGGATCCTGGATCCAGCTAGAACCAGGCCGTCAACGTGGGGCTCGGGCAGAAATCTGGAGCCGCATCGTGTCACTTGTCATCGTCGTCACTCTTGTCGTAGCCAGCGGCGTCGGAGTCGATCTCAGGCGTTTTGCCAGCGTGGTCTTCGGCGGGTCGTCGGCGTCGGACATGTCGCTCCCGCTGTCCTCGGTGAAACCATCGTAGTCGGGCTTCGTCACGAAGCCGAGTAGCTGCTTTCCGTCGAGGGCTGCGCACACGGGAGCCTTCCAGACGTCGATGTTGTCGGCTCCGATGAGTCTGGTGAAGTCGTCGCTGGAGGCTTGCACGCTAATGCCAGCGATCCCGATGAGCGAGCTCGCGCCCGCGGGTACGACGCCGACGATTCCAGCGCGCCCTCCGGCAGGCGCCTCGGCTGCTGCGGTTGCTGCACCAGGCGCGATCGCGGGCGGCGACCAGAGCGACGTCGACATGGAGCGTGCTGACGGCAACCTGGACCGCGAGGTGGTGGATCCAGCTGACGAGGAGCTCGGCGATCAGGACGAAGAGGAGGAGGAGGAGGAAGAAGAGGAGGAGGACATGGCGAGCGACAGTGGCGCCTCTAAAGCCCCCGGCGGCGCGACGAACCCGGATTCAGGGCAACATCCGGTAGATTCGGGAGAAGACGCACGGGCCAGCCCTGGACCGAACAACCAGAGCCGTCATGATATTCCGGAGGCAGCCGTACACTTGCTCTCTTTGAATGACGTGCTGGAGAAATCCAAAACTTATCACTCCATGCTCATCCTACATCTGCAGCTTGCACGCGTACTCCACTCACTCGTATCCAAGTTCATCATCATCTCCCGAACAACTCCAAATCGCGCACATACAGGCTTGGCTCCACACTCGTATCCTGAATCAGCTTCCGATCACATCAAAATCAGGCAATTTCAGCAGTTTTACAATTCGACGGTCTGTTTCCATTCGGGCTGCCTGGAACCAGGGCTATTGAACGTTGGGGTGATCGTCTCCGGCTTGCATAGCCTGGAAACGTGCCCGCGCCAGCGCACCCTACAATTCAGCTGAGTCACCGGCAACCATTCAGGGCCATCATAGCCCTTCCACCTGACGAGGTACTCTCGCACACGTTTCGACGTGCGGGTACGCTTCGTCCAGCGCAGATCCAGGATTTTCTCGACTTCATACTCCTGGTTCTGGTTGTCTGCTTCCCAACTGTCTTCTGGTGACAGTGCCGCGTCAAAGTCGTCATCTTCTTCCACCTAGATTTCAGCGGTCGGCCGCTTTGGAAAAGTGCTCGTGGTTTCAGGCGGCTGATGTGCACCCAAGGGTTGACGCGGTAACCGTTATCCTCAATCTTGAGCTTGACCCGGAAATCGTCCTGAATCTCCTCCACTCGGAACGGGCCATGCCAAAGGTGAGCGAGTTTTCGACTCAAGCCAGACTGCACTTTCGGGATATAGAGCCAAACTGCGTCTCCAATCTCGAATCCAGCCTTGATCCGGTCCGACAGTTCACGCCACTTCCTGGTTGCTCCTCCGCACGGGCCCTCTTGGCTTTCTTCTGCAAGTCCTCCGCACACGCTTGGGCGTAGCTGTAGTCTCGCTGAAACTTCCTTCGCCACTCGTAGGCCGTACGTTCAGGAAGGCTGGACGGTTTAGGCCCTAGCATGGCGGACACGGTACCCTGGGCATCCCATCCATGGACAAGGTAGAACGGAGTGTCGAGCCTGGTTCCATCGAAAGAGGTATTCAGGGCGAACATCAACCTTTCAGCATGTTCGTCCCAGTCACTCTGGTCTACCTCGGCCACGTAGGCACGGATGCTCCTGACCACGGTCTGGACAGAGCGTTCTTGCTGGCCGTTAGCCTGGGGCCGGTAGGCCAGGGTGGCTCGTTGCTTACTACCCAGGAGGTCCCGGAACCGAGTGAAGACCTCACTCATGAATCTAGGATCCTGGTCGTGACGCAGCATTGAACTCGCCCCGAACCTCCTGAATACCCGCTCTTCGTAGGCCTCGGCAACATCTTGGGCAGTTGTGGAGCCCATCGGCGTGCACATCACGTATCCGGAAAAGTCGTCCTGAAATAGTAATAGGAACGTGTTTCCACGCTCTGATTTGGACAGATGAGTCACAAAGTCCATAGATACAACCTCGAAAGGTCGCCTAGGTTCAATGTTCCCGGGAGACGGGCCTGGATTAGGCGGGCGCCCCTTGCCGCTAGCACAATCTGTGCACTCTTTCACGCACGCCTCCACATCGGCGTACATACCATGCCAATAGAACTCTGATCGGAGCTTCTCGTGGGTCCGGATAATACCCTGGTGACCACCCTGAAAATCTTCGTGGGCGTAACGCAGCACGCCCGCCCTCAAAGATTCAGGCACGACTAGCCTGAGCTCATCATTCATGTCCCTGGGTCGATCCCGAGTAGCCCGACTCAGGCGGTAGAGAATACCTCTTGCATCCAGGGCAAAAAGTTCAGCCTGCTTGGAGATCCGCCGTATCTGAGGGTGAGAGGAGTCTTCCAACTCACCATTCAGAAACTTCTTGATCTCAACGAGCTGGCTGTCCTGATCCTGATGCGCTTTGGTGCGTCTCCACCGTTCAGCCTGATACTCGAGTGGGCCCATCGGGGCCCGATCCTCGGACTCCATGGCGGCTCGACTTCGAGTGACCGCTGCCATGACACGAGCGGCCAGGGGCAACGGGTCTGAATCCACGCCCGAAACACCCTCGTCTTCCTGGATGGCAACCAGAGCAGTCTGGTTCGGACCGTCCTGTTTGACCTCAATCTGGGCTGATTCGTCCAGCACCACAACCGTCTTCATGAGCTTTTCTTGGATCTTCGACACACGTTCCAGGTGAAGAAGCTCTTGGGCGTAATGAACCTGCCACGACTCACCCAGTGCCAGAGTCTTGGACATCAGGTAGTCTGCAGCCTGGTTGTAGTCACGCTTGACATGGACCAGCCTGATCGACTTGGACTTGTCCTTCTGAACTTCATACTCGGCGAGTTGGTGCTGTAAATTGGGCTGATTACAGTTGATCAGTCCCTGAACTTGCTGAATCACGATCCTGGAATCGCCCACCACGACCAGATCCTGGATCCCACATTCAGACGCCAGTTCCAGACCCTTCAGCAGGCCATGATATTCGGCGTCGTTCCCAGTAACGTCATCCAGGATGAAACCGTGTGCGGTCAGGACGTGCCAGTCTGGAAGCTCCCAAATGATGCATCCACAACTTCCTTGGCGCGTAGATGTTTTCGCAGCGCCGTCGAAGCTCAGGACATATCCTTGGTAGTCTGAATCCAGCATCTCCACGCTGATTACAGGTGGCGCCTTGACGCGCCCCTTGGCCGGAATCAGGGTTTGAGCAACCTGATTCAGGTGTTCGCGTGGCGTGATGCCTGCTCCCATGATGGCAGCAAGTCCGTCCTCGTTCCGCTGCACCTTCCGAATTTCCAGGTTCCACTGAGACAGGATGACTCCCCAGCGCACGCACCTACCGTCGGCCGACTTGGATTTGAGCAGTCAATTCAGGACAGAATACCTTGAATAAACCACACTCTTGGCGCCCTGGACGATAGTTTTGAACACTTCCAGAACCCGCAGGACTGCAACGACTTCCTTCTCCGCAATGTGGTAACGTAGCTCTGCGTCGTTCAGGACACGCCCCGTGTACCGGACAGGCTGAATCACCCCGTCATATTCCTGGCCAAGGACAGCGCAAGCTGCGCACTGGTTGGCATGGGGAATGACCACAAATGGCTTCGTCCGGTCCGGGGGTCTGAGCAGCGGAGTTGACACGGTCTTGCGTTTCAGGATCTCAAAGGCCTCCTTAGCCTGTCCGAGGTCTCGTCCAGCCCGGATCTGGTCATCCGTCAACTCGTACAGGGCAGCCGCCACCACCGGGAAATCCTCTATGAACTTGTGGTAGTGATTCAGGCTGACCAGGAACGATTGGACCCCTTTCAGGGTCGACGGGAATGGGAGGTTTTGGACACCCTTCGCAATCTTCGGAGTAGCCCGGACCCCTTCTGCACTGATCTCGTGAGAGAGGTACGGAATAGACAACTTCCCGAACTCGCTTTTAGGCAGGCTAACCGAGATGTTGCAGTAGCGTTACCGGAAAAGCAGCGCATTCAGTTCCTGGCAAAGTTGATCCCAGGTGACCGCCCCATGAGCAATATCGTCGATATAGGAACTTCGACCAAGCACCGATCCCATCTGGGGTGGCGTGGGAATGTTCCGCTTGACCACCGTCATGACATCGGTCAGGGCAGGCACCCTCTGCTCAGCCTGAATCCACTCCGCTTCATCCTGATCGGAGGGGTCTAGCTTCAGGAACTCCAATACGTCCGGATCCACCTTGGCCTCTTCTTCGGGTGGCAATCTCACAAATCCCCAGAGACAGTTGTTCAACATGGCTTGGTAGATGAGCGGGGCGTTTTTCAGGCCGAATGGCATGGGTACCCACTGATAGTATCCCAGCGGGCACACAAAAGCCGAAATTAGTTTCGCACGCTCGGTCATCGTAATAGCCCAGAATCCACTCGCCATATCCAGACTCATAAACCACATCGCACTCTCGAAACCGATCAAAAGGTCGTCAATCAGGGGCAGCGGGTAATTCGAAAGTTGGATGAAACTGTTAACAACCCCGTAGTCGATGCACATCCGGAAGTCAACCCCGTTCTTCTTCAGGACGATGACAATAGGAGAGGCCCAGGCAGACGTGGACGTCTCAATCAGGCCTGTTTCCAGGAGCTTCTTGAGCAGCTCATACACCTTGGAAAACAGGTTCGGGGCAATCGACCGCGGACGTTGAGCAACAGGTTTCGCATCGCCCACGTCCAGGTCACACACGATCCCACGAGCAGGTGCCGGCGCTGCGTTTCCATCACCTAAGAAAATTGTGCGATGCGCGTTCAGGATGTCACGCAGTTGTTCTTCCTCGATTTGGGTCGTTCGTCCCGGTTCCCCAACGTCAGCCTTCTCGATGTCACACTCTGGACTGAGATCCTTCAATTCGGGAATCAGGGCCAATTCGTCGCGCAGTTGGGAAAGCAGGTCACTGCCTTCATGGATGTAGACCTCTGGCTCGTAATCCAACTCTTCTGCATTCAACCGCATACAACGGGCGTACGCCTGCTCCAGTTGCTCGATCGGGGTACCTGTAATGGGCCTACTTTGGCTCACTACTTTAGCTTACACGTGCGCGCACGTGTGTGAGGAAGCGTAGCGTAGTTTAAGCTAGAGTTAATTATACTCGGGCCTCCGAGTATAGATTGATCTAAATAAACGACCCAAATAATATTTTTGGGTTAAAAATGAGAACTGCTATTTTTGTTTTATGTTTCTGACTTCCTCTAAATGTAATATTCTAAACTAGGAATCTGCCAACGGCTGGTTCGCAGCATTCTGCTAACATGCAAGTCACTCATTGGCTAAAAGATGCTGCTTTCAGCCAATAGGAATCCTAAATGTGTATGGACCACCCGTCGTGGTGGTCGTAAATGTATGTAGCCATTGGTGTACCTTACACCAAGGTCGAGGAAGTGTTCAAACCTCTAACAGACGTCGTGTCTGTTAGAGTTACAAGTGACTGTAGCCACTTGTGCGTGTGACCCTGTTACACCATCCCCCCCTCAAGGATAGACGCGCCGAGTCACGGCACGTCAATCAGGAAATTGACCATTCGTCAATTCTTCACGTTGGGAGAAAGAAAGCTCGAGCTCATTCCGCAATGAGCTCGCCTCAGAAGAAGACCGACGCTGCAGCAGAGGGGAAGTCCTCCGCTGGGATAGAGATTCTCTCTATCCCCGTGTACCGCGAGCGTCTCAAAGCAAAGCGTGACGCTCTTGCTACCAAGGCTGCGGCGGGGACAACTCAACCAGAGATTGTCCTTGAAGGTTCTTCTGTAGTCAACGACGCCGTTGACTACGAAGACGATGACGTGAAGATGGAAGAGGGCGAGGCCTCTTCTAGCAAGCGCAATGAGTCTATCGACGGCGATAGTCTCGACCCGCAAGCCGGGTCGAGACGCCCTCGTGAAGGAGACGACTCGGACGCTTCGAGCTCGAAGCGTTCGCGCGGCGAGAGCGACACTCCGCTCTCTGCTGCTGGGGCTTTAAGCTCCCCGCGTGAGGTGGCGTCTTCAAGTTCCCCGCGCGCTGCCTGAGCAGCGCGCGATCCGTGGATGCCGTCTGCGTCAGAGATCACAGCAACACTGTGCCTCCAAATGAAATCCCGCTGTACGTATGCAGCGGTATCCACGACGATGCTGTTGCGGAGGAGCAGCACTTTGATCCGTTAACGAATCAAAGGTGCGACTACTGCATCGGGCTCTTCCACGAGCTCCGGTACTTATCCAGCAAGAAGACCTCTTCTCGCAGCAAAGTGCCTGAGTGGCAGGCACTTTGTCAAAGTTGGAATGCTTTTGTTGAGAACTTCAACAAGAAACCGGCTGCTTACCGCGAGCGGGTTAAGCATGCCCGTGAGCGCTTCGAGACATTCTCGACGCGCGGGAGGTTGGCGCAGCTCCACAGATCCTCTGTGGACGCTGGTATTCCATGCGCTGTGCTCGAAGGCCATCAGTGCACGTTGTGTCTTCCGGGTGCGGTGCGCTTCAGCGACCGCGACCTAAACGGGTACACGACGATTCGTGTACCTGAGAGTCTCAAGGATCTCCGTGCCAAGTTCTTGGCACGCGAGGAACGCGACGATCGTGGGACCTCGGGCGCTGTAGGTGACGACAGCGCTCGCACTACCTTCGCGTCGGCAGTGCGTGGTGAGCTTCGTACGCCCTCACCATTTCCGGAACGTCCTGCAGCAGGACGTCCCGCGGCTCCCATGTATCTTGGTGGGGCGGAAACCCTCTCCAACGAATACGATAACGAACCGGTTGCCGGTTCGTTTTCGGGATACTATGGTCCACAATACGCTCAACAATCCAGCGTGTTGAGCCGCGGGCGTCGCGGATCGGAGGCGGTGGTGGTGGGAACACGCCCCGGGTATGATCAACCTGGGGTTGACCTTGGCCCGGCGCTCGAGGAGCGAGTCGCTGCTGTGGAGCAGCTTCAGAGCCGTGAGTTCGCCGCTCTGAAGCAGGAGGAGGCGATCCTGAGGGCTCAAGTCGCTCAGGCCTCGCAGACCGCGTCGGACATCTCTGTCGACGTGGGAGGTCGCGTCGCACGCTTGGCCCAGCGCGTTCACGCGCTGGAGCAGAGGTTTGCTCCCGCTGGGGCATCCGCTTCGGGCCAGCCGAGCTAGGTGGCTCGTACAGCTGGTATGGCTTCAGCCACCCGACGTAAAAGGTCGGATGGAGGCGCATGCTCGATGGAATATCTAGCGTGTAGGCGTTGCGGTGGCGTGCCAACACTGTGAACGGCCCGATGAAGCGCGGAGCGAGCTTGCTCGCCCCGAAGTCGGAAACTGCATGTTTAGGCAGGTTTTGAGTTGCTAACAAAACTAATGAACCCTTCTTGAATTCATTAGTGTTGCCCCTACCAACATTGTCTGCGTTCAGCTTCTGTCAGTCGACAGAAGCTGCAATAGCGTCTTGGACAAACCGAATGACGGCTTGTCTGCGCTGCACGAAGTTGATTGCGCCCGAGCTGAACTCGTTCAGCTCGTTTCTAGCCGTAGGCCCGGCCTCTGCGTTCGTCTTCGCGGTGTCTGTGCCCTGCACAATCCCCAATCTTCTTCTTCTTGTTGCGCGTAGTCGCGGCTGACACTGTGCAAGTGTCAGCGGCATTCTGCGGCTGCTGCGTTGCAGTCGTAGATCCTCCCCCACTTAAGGAAGGAGCCACCATCCCGAGTAGACTCGGGAGGCGTGGGTGCCTGATGGCATCACGTAGAACGGTGTATGCCCGGTCGCGGCATGCACCGAGTTGCTGATGGCGAACTCCGCCATCGGCAGACACTCGCTCCAGTGTTGGAACGAGTGAGCGTAGCTCTTAAGCACGTCTACGAGCACGCGGTTCACGCGCTCGGTCTGCCCGTCCGTCTGCGGATGGTCCGCAGTCGACATCGAAAGTTGACTCCCAAGAAGTGTAAACACTTCTTGCCAAAGGTGTGCAGTGAAGCGCGGGTCCCGATCCGACACAATGTCGATCGGCATGCCATGGTGTTTGAACACCATGTCAACGAACAGACGCGCCGTCTGCTTCGCAGTCACTTCAGCGGGTACCGCAGCAAGATGTACCATCTTGCTGAAGCGGTCAACAAAGACCACAACGCCCGTGTTCCCCTGGCTGTCCGGGGGAAGACCGAACACGAAGTCCAAAGACATGGACTGCCAACACTCCCGTGGAGTCGGTAGTGACTGCAAGGGAGCCTGCGCGAAAGGCGCAGGCTTCACACGTTGACAAACCTCGCAAGCAGGGACGTACTTGCGCACCCATTTATATTGGTGGGCCCAGTAGAAGTCTCGCGTGAGAAGAAGGTATGTCTTCTCACGGCCCGGATGCCCCGCAGGCGGTGCATCGTGATACTCATACATGATCCTGAGTCGCAGGTCATGGGCATTGGGCACGACAACGCGGTCCGCGTTGTCGTCGACTGCACTATAGAGTAAAAACCGGTCGTGCACCCGATAACGGTGTGCACGAGCACGAAGATGCTTCGGCAGCTTCTGACGAGCTTTGTCAGAAGGCGCTGAGCCGTAGGCCAGCAAGAGCTTCGCGTCCGCGTCGTGCGCGTACGCGACCTTCACGTCGTCCAACAGTGACGACGTCGGGGTGCTCGATCGCATGGCGTCAATGGCATTGACGTCGGCATCAGTCGTGGCGTAGTCAGGTCGACGCGAGAGCGCGTCGGCCACCACATTGAGTCTTCCGGGTTTGTACTCAACCTGGAAGTTATACTCTGCGAAGAATGAGAGCCATCTCGCCATCCGTTGCGAGATGTGCGGCGACTTCACAGCTGTCCGCAGTGACGCGTGGTCTGTATAGACCACGAACGGTTTGCTTCCGAGTAGATACACTCGGAACTTCGCGAGTGCGTACTTCATGGCAAGGAGTTCGTTGCCATGTACCGGGTAGTTGCGCTCAGCTGGCTTCAGCTGACGCGATTGGTAGTAGACGACCCTCGTGATCGTGCTGCATCAACGCACATCCGATTGCGAAGTCGGATGCGTCACACACAACGTGGAATGGACGATCTTGGTCGGCCACCGCCAAGATTGGCGCCTTAGTCAAGCCCCGCTTGACTGCATCGAAGGTCTGCTGACACTCAGCAGTCCAAACCCACTCGGCGTCATTCTTCAGGAGCTGTGACAGCGGGCGTATCATGCCCGCGTAGTCCTTCACGTACTTGCACAAGTATGTGGCCAAGCCAAGGAACTGCCGCAGTTCCTTGACGTTCGACGGCGTCGGCCACTCATTGATCACTCTAACCTTCTCAGGGTCAGGGCGGACACCGTTCTTCCCGACGAGACACCCGAGCACGGGTATCTCGCTCGCCCCGAAGATGCACTTCTTCAGGTTCGCATAGAGCTTGGGCTTGCGCATGAGCGCAAGCAGCTTCCGGAGATGCACGTTGTGCATCTCAACATCGCTCATCCCGTCCGCAGCCCGGCTGTGGACGAACACATCGTCGAAGTAGCTCGGTGCGAAGTCGCGCACCGAGCGCAACAAGTGCGCCACGCACCTGTTGACGGTCGCAGGGGCGTTCTTCAGACCCTGTGGCATCACTAGCCACTCCCAGAGCATGCCGCTCGGCGTACTCACAGCCGTGAGAGGGATATCGCTCTCACGCATGCGGATCTGATAGAATCCATCGCGCAGATCAAGAGCACTGTAGATAGTGCTCCTGGCCATCGAATCGATGATGACATCTTTTCGCGGTATCGGTGTCTGTGCCGGTATCGTCGCATCGTTCAGCTTGTTGTACGCATGAACGATGCGCCAACCGCCCTGTGGCTTCTTGACACAGAACGTCGGAGCACTGTGCGGGGATTTCGATTCCCGCACTTGTCCAGTTTTGCGACGACTCTCAAAGAAGTCGTCGATCGCCTTGACCTGCTCTCGCGGCAGTGGCCACTGCCGCGTGACACAGTACTTCGTCCCCGGCACGAGATCAATCTCGTGCTGGATGCGTTATCCTGCGGAAGCTCCGCAGGAATCTCTTCCGGGAGTACGTCCGCGTACTCCCGTAAGATCTCGTAGTAGGGGCTCGTCTTCAATGAGTCCCAGCTCTGCTCTTCAAAGCGCTTCTTCTTAGTCTTCGCACAGAGAGTGTCCTCGCTCTCAGTGGTGTTCTCCGTGAAGAACTGCCTCAGTTCTTCATTCTCGCTCTTCGTTCTCTCGGTGTCCGAGAGAATGCATATTTGCTCGATGCGTCCATCGTGCAAGTCACGCGCGAAGCGCTTCCAGCTCATGACTGGAAGCGAAGTCAACTCCGACACTTGCGTCGGAGGGTTAGCGAGAGTCATCTCCCTGTACCGGAACCCGGCACAGGTACGCGTCAAGACGTTCAACGTCTCCACGTCCGGCTTCTCAGCCTCCGTCTGCCCGGCAGACATTCCTTGTAGCGTCTCGGCCCCAGGCCGAGACTTGCGTAGCGACCTTCGCATGCGCCGTCTTCTTGTTTTGTGGAGCCCGGCTCCGCTTGGTTCTTGACCCCGTCCAGGCCCAGCCGTGGACGGGTGTTCTTCTTCAGTACCGCCGGCGGGTTCCTCCCGCGGGCGAGCGACTTCAAGCCCGGCTTGGTCGCCCGGCGCTTCATCGTGCAGCCCGGCTGCACGACAGCATGCAAGTTTTTCCGGTGCGGAACGTTTGCAACCGTCCGCACCGCTTGCAGCGTCGACTCCCGGAGTCGACACGCCATCCTTACCTCGACGCCTGTTATTGGCGGAGCCCTCCATTACGGAGGGTGCGTCGGCTTCCCGAGCCGACGAATCAAATTCACCCAAGCCATCGACTTCCGGAGTCGACGGCGTTATGTCACCTTGGCCCTTATTATTGGCCAGACCTGATCCAATCAGATTCGCGTCAGCCTCCACGGCTGAGGCGTGTGACTCGCTTGCGCCATCCGTGCCCCTTGAGGCCGGAGACTCTTCCTGATTCGCTGAAAAGCGGGTGTCGATCTCCGAGGTCAACACATGTCCTTCATTAGTTGTCGGCAGCAACGCCGACTCTTGCGCGCCCAGAGCGCTCCGGGACAGCGGCGTTAGGCGCTGTTTCGAGTGGGGAGTCGCGCGCATCTGTCGGTGTGTGCGTAGCGGTAACAGGGCCATCGCTCACTGTTCCTCTGTCGCGACCGAAGCGCACGAGAGTGCGCTTCTCCCAATCGATGACGGGATCATGCCGTGCAAGCCACGGCATGCCCAATACAATGTCACACTTATCGTCCAGATCCAGGACGATAAAGGTCTCGACAAACTCTTGATCTTCATACGTGAAGCGCACGCGTACCATGCGCTTCTCGGTCTTCACGACGGCACCCGTTGCCAGTCGTACTTCCAACATACTTCGAGGTATCTTTAAATCCTCGAAGTCAAGCCTTGATAGACTTCGCAGTCGAACAAAGTTCTTCGACGCGCCAGAATCTACCAAAGCACGGAGAGAGCCGCTTGCTCTCATCGAGTTCACATTCAGGATGACAAGGTCAGGGTTGTCATCTTGGTTCTTGCAGTGAGGATGAACCTCACTGGGGGCTGCAGTCCTCAGTGTCGCGTGTCCAAGGTCGACACGCGGAACTGCATTACCAGTAGGGCGCCCCGCGCCTACTGGCATCCAGCGTTTTTGTTTGGTTGCGACGGTGCCCGGCACCGCCGCGATAGCCACCCTGCTGGTGCACGGGGGCCGTGCACTCCCGAGCAAAGTGACCGACTCTACCGCAACGGTAGCATCGCACATTGTTTCCCTGCGACTGCTGGGGTCCAGCAGTTGCAGCACTCGAGAGGTCCAAGGGTTCTGGGCCTCCCGTCCTCACTACCGGGCGTGGCTGTGGCCTCGGCACATGTGCATGCAGCTTAGCCTGCCGCAGGCTAAACTCCTCCTGCATTGCAAGTGTAATTGCAGCTTCGGAATTCCAATGCTATGCATGTCGCTCATTGGCTAAGAGATGCTGCTCTCAGCCAATAGGAATCCTAAGTCTCTATGGACCACCCGTCGTGGTGGTCGTAAATGTATGTAGCCTTTGGTGTGTCTACACCAAGGTCGAGGAAGTCTTTCGAACCTCTAACAGACGTCGTGTCTGTTAGAGTTACAAGTGACTGTAGCCACTTGTGCGTGTAACCCTGTTACAGTACCAGACATGGCCGGGGTCAGAAATTCCAACTCGTCTTCATCATCAAACTCTACCTCCATGCGAGTGTCATCCTCGACCGCATCCTGGATCCCATCCAGAACGTTTTCCTGAATCTCTTCCTGAATCTCAGTCTGCGTTGAGATATCCTCCACGGCGGAGAGCTCGACATCCGGCTCGTGTGCCTCCGACGAGTCACCACGATCGTTCTCCGGACAGTCTGTCACATCTTCCAGGGTATCCGGCACTTCATCCACGGTTCCCTGCGCATTGTTGTCCTGAATCTACGCTTCATCGGTCTGAACGCACACATCTTGAGTCGTGATCGTTTGAGTAGCGACATGGCACATGATCCTGGATGGCCGCCCCTGGGGGAGCGGTGTTTGTTGTAGGCAAACCAGCTTCTCTTCCTTCCTTTCCGGTCCAGTCTTGATCCGGAGCCTGGATGGCCACTTGTAAACCTGCTTCGGGACGGGCGATGGTGCCTGTGCCTTCGCCAGCTCATCAAGTCGGTCAGCCTCGGCTATTTCCTCCGGAGTCAGGGCGCACTCCTGCATCAACTTCTGCCTCTCCTTGTAGTCGCCCCGTCCAGGTCGGACGAAACGACCGTAAGCCGGATAGTGTCCGTAAACCACAATCCTGGCTACCGGGGTCCGAGAGTCAATCCAAATCATCTACAACGAAATGTTCATCACCTTAATCGCCACCGGCCAGGACCGGGATGCGTAGATGACCTGTGTCACCCAGCGATCTCCCCGGCCGGCCCAAACCACATCTCGTTCGGGGTGTGCTCGACCATACTCGATCCGGACGATCGCGTGTTCTCCTGGCTGAAGATAAAGCGTTCGTCTGGGGGCCACAGGCAGGTCCAATTCTGGACGTCGCCTCAGTGGCCCACCCCGCATCACGATAGTCTCCTCATCCGGGAGCTGGACCAGGGCTTCTCGCACACAGATCCTGACTCCAGCAGAATACATGAAGTTCATGCCCAACAGCACATCCAATCCTTCTCCAATGTTCGCGACCCACACATCCAGGACATACACCACTCGGAGACCGCGGGTAAGCTTGATTCGAGCCCGGGCAGAGATATAAGTCGGAACGCCCCCTAGACCAGACACCTTGATTTGTCTGTGCATCTGCAGTTTCAGCTTGAGTCTACGCGCTAGATCCAGGCTGACCATGCAGACAGACGCACCAGTGTCCAAGAGGATACTTGTTCGGAAATCGTTCACTGCACCATACACCATCGCAACATCATGACTATTTTCGTCTGCTTCGTGACCTTCCCACCATCCGTATCGTTCACCGAAATTCAGCCATAATTCGACTGGCCCATCCAGGGTCTCTCCATTCGGGGCTTCCCCGATCCGGTCTTCTCCATTCAGGGTCTGCGATTCAGGCCGATTTGGTTCAGGGTCAGCAGCGGGTCCATCTTGAATTATAGAAGTCATGCATTGTTGGTTATCTCGTTTCTTCATCCTCAAATCAGGGCCGACATACACTAAGACACACAATCCTGGGGTCTTCCTAAGCCCGACGCGTACTGGATCCCCATCCAGCGGGCTTATTCGTTTAACGACCGACCAGGATCGGCCTGACCACCCTGGATGGGATCCAGGATGGCCTTGGGCAGGTCTTTCAGGGCACCCTTGCGAATGAGGTCCATGATAGCCTGGATGGCCTTGTGCTCTTCACATCGTCCAACGTGGAACTCGCCACACTTCTTGCAGGGCAGGGCTCGGCATCTGTCAGTCGGATGCCCCATGCGTCCACAGCGGTCACAAACCAGGTCGATCCAGTAGCGTTCAGCGCGATGTCCAAACTCGTAACAGTTTTCACAATAGTCGGACTGATCCAGGTTGTTCCGGTCAGGATCACCCTGCCTGGGTGACTTCGCCCCTGACCGGAAATCCTGATTCGGGGGACGCCAGCCTGAATGTTCCAAGATCTGGAAAACAGCCTTCCTCATCTCGTCCTCCCTAGCCGTACTCTCTGCGATGGCGTCTCGAACCACTCCATTCAGGTTTTCGTTCACCGCAGCAGGAGGGGAATCAGGCTTGGACTCTGGTTCATCTTCGAAATGGACATGGATTTCCTGATCCTGGTCTGAATCGCTCCCATCCAGGCCGACAAAAGCACGTCCGGTCCGGCGAGGCTTGAATCGCCCCTGACCAGCATTGTCCGCTCGGAAGTCGCGCGTCCTGGATGGAGGGGTATCGTAACCCCCACCCAGCGTCACCTCTTCATCCTGTTCCAGGGCGAACTGCAGACCCGGGATCCGCTTGAATCGCTGACTCTTCAGGGCCTGCATCAAGTCTGAATCTTTCAGGCCCTTGATGAAACGCTTAACGTGATGCGAGACGTCCTTCCTGGATGACCGGTAGTTGATGCTAGCCTTGCCAGCCGCGTCGTTCAGGCGGTAGAAATACTCCAGAGCCGACTCGCCACCCTTCTGCTTCATCGTTCAGTAGCGCTCAGAGTCGGGGGTCCTGGCCTTGAGATACTTCTTCCTGAACTCGCCGGCCAGGGACTTCCAGTCGTTCTGGACCTGCTTCGGGAGTTGCCCACGCCAATTCCGGACCGGGGATGACATCTTCATCTTGAGCTCGCTGATCTGGGCCCGGTTGGACCAGCCTCCTTGGCTGGCTAGGTTCGTGAACCTTCCCCACCAGCTTCGGCGGTCGCCCAGGGACGCCTTCTCGTCGAACTTCTCCAGCGCACTCGAGTTCACATAGGGGTGGATCGTCAACGAGGTTTCCCCCGCCTTGATCTTCCTGGCCGAGGCCTCGACCAGGTCGCCCCCGTCCAGACTGCTGTCAGAATCACTTGAGCTGGAATCGCTGTCGCTTGAGTCAGAACTGCTTGAGCTGCTTGACGACGGATCTTCATCCTTCTGGGTCTTCTTCCTGGATGGCTTGGGCGGGGGCTTCCTCGGCGGCGGCTTGGATCCGGACTTAGCGGGAACAGTCGCCTTGGGCACCTCTGCCTTCGTCGCCTTGGGCGTCGGTTCAGCCTTAGGCACTTGGGTCCGGGTCTTAGTGCTGGAAGTAAGCCTGGCCAGATCCACTTCCGGGATGGTCGCACGAAGTTGAGCTTCGGCGATGTTCTTCGGTCCCGGCTGTGCACCGTTACTGGCGATCTGTCCCGCACTGACGCCACTCCTCATGGTTGCCGATTCAGGGTTTGGCTCTTCCACTTAACCGGGGTTACCGAATCAGGGTTGAATGGCGCCCGACCAGATTGAACCTGAGTGGATGTTGCTCGAAGGTCCCGAATTTGGGACGCTTGGAAACGCCTCATGTGCTTCGCAGCTTCTCGCTCGTTGTCTCGCTCGGACGCCAAGGCCTGGTACCTCCGCTGGAACGCGTTCTGCTGGGCATCCAGACTCCTCTTTGTCTCCGCGGCCCACGCTGCGCGCTCGGCCTCCATGCGCGCCTCCACCTCGACCTGTTGCTGCTGATCGTAATTCAAGGCATCGGCCTGGAGGCGTTGACGTTCAGCCTGGGCGGCCTCGTCACGAGCGGCCTGGACGACGGCGTCCAGGTCTGGTTGGACCGGGTCCAGACGGGGACCTCCAGCCAGGGCAGCAGCAATCCGACGTTCGGACTCCTGGATCCGGCGTTCAGCCTCTTCCAGCTTGCGCTGGGCTTTGACTTCACGCTGGCTCTGGGCTTCCGACGTGGCTTGCTGGGTCAGGGCCATGAGGTCCAGGGCGGTCTGTAGGCGCTGTGACGTCGTTCATCGTGGTGACCGCAACTTCGGCCACCCCAGACGAGATCGACATGTACGACCGACTGGACGCCCTGGATCCGTGCGAGCGTCTCGAGCGTCCTGACCGGCTAGACCGCCTGGACGAAGACCTCCGCTTCGACTTCGAGGACCGCTTCGAGGAGCGTCGGTGACGACGGCTCCTGGCGCTGCTGGTCACCGACTCGCTGGACGACTCCGAGCCTGATTCGGACTGGTAGCGGTGCCGGCGGTGTCTGGACGAGGACTTGGTCCTGGATCTGTCCGTCCGCGACTTGGAGGTCTGAACGGACTCGGCCATCTCGACGTCATCCTGGTCTACCTCGACGGCGCGCTTCGACACGACACGCTGGGTCACGTAGTAACCCACCGCGCCTCCACCGACCGCGAATCCAGGACGCCCAGCCTAAATCGACATAGTCATCGGACCGTACGTCGAGGGCGGCACGAGGGCGCCAGCGCTGAATCCAAGTCCGATCGAGGACGAGCTCTCGGAGCTGTTCCTGGATGGGTTGGATCCAGACATCGTTCCGTACAGGGAGGCCTCCGGGGATCCAGAAGTACCGACCAAGCTCGTGACAGGGTCCGAAGTCGCATTTTCCTGGATCGGGGCGGCCTCCTCCGCCTGGACGACATCACTCCGACTGGAGGTCCTGGGCGACGCCAATTCAGACGGGTTCGACGCGGACGGCAGCGACGCAAGCGGCGGCCGGGCTGGATGGTGTTGTTGGCGCTTCGGTTCAGGCTCGCCATCCTGGACTCCTCGCCGAACGAAGACCAGTCAGCTTGAGGCGGAGAACGTATTCCCGGCCGAGTAGGCCTAGATCGTAATCCGTCATCAATAGATCTCCGTCTTGATCTTCAGCGTGGTAGTCCTGGATGGATGCTTGTTCAGATTCGGGAGTCTCTGATGCTTGCGCTTTCACGACAGGGATGATCTTGAACGTAGCGCCAACAACAAGTGAACGCCACTCCACCGGTTCCAGGGCCAGCAGACGCAGTACGTCCTGGATGACCACTCCCAGCTTGGCTGGAGCGACCTTGGCCGCTCTCGCCCTGAACCAGACCGGAGCCAGATTATCAAACCTGAATCCGGCTTCGAACAGCAGAGCTTGCAGGATGGCCATGCACTCCCGCGGCGTCAGCATCTGGACCGGAACCTGGACAGTCATGAGATCCTGGGCGGTGCTCAAGTCCCGACGGTCGAGACGAAGTTCCGCGATCCAGCCTCCATCCTGGTCCTCCAAGAGTGCTCGCGCACTGAGGTACCTGGACGTGGTCAACATGGCGGCCATCCAGGGCTGTGCATCCGGTTTGGGTGTCGATCAGGAGTACTCTACAGCGGGCGGGGTCACGCGTTCGGACTCCACCCGCTCCCACCTGGACACTTGCTGCGCGACGTACGCCTTTTCCTGGACCTCGGTGAACCTCTGGTCAGGCGAAGCGAGCCTGGATCCGGAGCTTGGTCTGGGACGACTTGATTTGGGGTCGTCTTGGTCGAAGCTTCCTGGACCGAGGATTCAGGGTTCGTCGTGGTCGCTTGGGTGGACGGCGAGGTCTCTTGCGAGTCCTCAAGCTCGGCCACTTCTTGGACAGTCGGCAGCGGCTTGTCTTCCAGGTTCGGGGTCTCCTTGGACTCCGCATCTTGATCCGGCAGCGGAGAGTCCGAAACTCGATCCGCCGCCGGGGGCTCAACCTCATCGGCGCCTCCCGCAGACGCCTTGGCGGGCTCATCCTGGACGGACTCACCCTGATCTTGAGCAGCCTTCGGGTCAGGATCCTGGACGTCCAGCTCGCCATCCGGGGACACTTGGTGCGCGTCATCCTGGACGGACGGTGCTGGAGTCGGCTCCTTCTCCGACGACTTGGCTTTTGCCTCGCGGGCCGCCTTGTGCTTTGCAGCGCCTGCCTTCCGAGCTGCCCGGACAACCTCGTCCAGGCTCGCGTGCTCCTCCGGCGGCAGCCCCTGAGACCTACGCGACTGGCGCGACGCATCACCGCGTCCCTCGCCATCGCGTCCTTCCTCGCGCATGTCTTCTCCGTTTTCTCTCGCCATAAACGCTTCGGTCAGAGGGTTAGTAGACTTCGCAACCTCAATCATAACAATAAATGTAACCGCAACTCAGTGAAGTCCCAAAGGATTCGAATCCGGGCACGCGCACCAGCTGAGGCGAGGCGGGTGAACGCCTTTTGCCGCCCAGGTGTACAGTGGCCCGAAAAGGATCTAGACTTGTCCCCTCGAAACAACCCTGGACGAGCACTTGGTGTTGTCATGGGTGGCGTGTGTTTTTTGTGGAATCCCTTTGGGTGTCGTTTGTCTTCGAACGTGAGACTTGCACTGCGTGGGTTGCGGGAAACAGGATAATATCGCTAGGACCAGGAAGCGGAGCTAACGCACACTTCAGAACGCAGCTTTCATAGCCTGGATCCGGAGAGATAACCTTAACAATACAGAGTTATACACAAATATACAATACACACAACCGTCACTTATTCTTTGGTTGGCCCTTGGACGGTGGGCCCTACGCACCAGTCAACAAAGATGGTAGATCCAGGACACTGGCAAGTCCAAGACCCTCAATCAATCGCGCACCACCCTCAATCAAGAGGGAAAAAGCCGAATCAATACAAAACACAGTCCTTCCTATCACTCAGTAGCCTATCGACAAATCACTAGGTGGTGACTACCTCAACCGCCCTAGGAGTAGCTTAATATGAAATGGCAGTGCTGTCCAGGACAAACACCCCAACTAGAATATGAAATAAAGCTTATCAACCCTGGCCGCACGACAGCTCAGGTACTCGCCTTAACTTGGTTTGATACTTACTATGAGAGCTCCACACACGACCCTTACGTTCTTAGCCGAGGTGCCCTGACTGCAGGGGGAGAACCAAAGACACAAGGCTCCTTTGAGTCTGAACCAGCTCTGAATAGCCTGGCTCCCAACCGAAGACACTTGCGATGTAGCAGGAAAAACGAACTCTGTTTGGTCTTATCTTTGTAGGCTATCACTAATCGTAACATGCAGTCTTGGAAGTTTTATCTTGGTTTCAGTATAGGTTGTCGTCGGTTGAGTCGCAAAGATCCAGCGGGGATCGGCAGCACAGCTGGGAGGGAGTTCAAGGTTCCATGTGCCGAGCAGATCTTGGACGGTCGGCTTGGTCGGTCGTTAATGTCTTGGTTTCTATGGTCAAATCTTGGAGCTTGGAGAGTCGTCCATTCGGGATACACGTTGTCGATTCAGGATACACGGGCTTTGGTCAGGCAGCTTAGGCATCGACGAGCTTGGTCGGGCACGTCTTCGGCTCTTGTGGCATGACTGGCTCGATCTTGGCTGGGGGGGGTCCAGGCTGGCAGCCTTCAGGGTCATCAATCTTGGTCCAGCCTGGACACACCTTGATCATCCTGATTCAGGGCGCTGAGTGCATATCCAGGCTCTTCCGCCACTTGGATCCTGGATCCAGCTAGAACCAGGCCGTCAACGTGGGGCTCGGGCAGAAATCTGGAGCCGCATCGTGTCACTTGTCATCGTCGTCACTCTCGTCGTAGCCAGCGGCGTCGGAATCGATCTCAGGCGTCTTGCCGGCGTGGTCTTCGGCGGGTCGTCGGCGTCGGACATGTCGCTCCCGCTGTCCTCGGTGACACCATCGTAGTCGGGCTTCGTCACGAAGCCGAGTAGCTGCTTTCCGTCGAGGGCTGCGCACACGGGAGCCTTCCAGACGTCGAAGTTGTCGGCTCCGATGAGTCTGGTGAAGTCGTCGCTGGAGGCTTGGCTTGAGCTCATAACCTGTTGCGAGATTAACGGAGAGGCTAGGACGAGAGGAGTGTGGAGGAGTCGTCAAAAGACGAAGTGAGTTAGATTAGAGATGGCGCACTGTCAGCAGCAGAGTTTAGATGGTTGGTTCTAGCAAACCTACACTGGTACAGTCTATACAGCATAGTTACTCCTTGACTAACAGCTTTGAAGGGACCTTTTGTATCAGATCATCCGCTTCCAGGGGTAGTTGTATAGTATGTGCCACTATGTAAAGGGTGCAAACATTGGCACACCCTACTGCCAGCTCGGGCTACAAGCCTACGATCGACCTCGGTGGTTGGCAGTGGCAACCCGCCACTGCCAATCTGAAGATCAGCCTGTCGCCCACTGCACGGGCTGAATTGGGGCTATCCACTTCAACCCACTACAACAGTTAGATTGCCATTTCACAACCTTAGGCAATTCTTTTGAAATTTAAACGTAGTTTTAGCCAATCAAAACGCGTATAACAGCTGAATATTAACAAGAAGAAAACAGTCTTGAAGAAAATGAGAGCTTTTTAACGGTAATTTGAGTGCCAAATGAGAAATACCAAAAGTAATCTTCGGGTGAGGTACGGTATCTCGAAAACTCCAAATGGTTTGTACTAAGTAAGCATCATTTTGTTTGACGCGGTCTCACCAGGATCGTGACGCAAAGGGGCAGATTTTGCGCATTTGCGTAACGATCCTGGTCTTCACGGACTTCTACTGTATAAGTTCTACGAATTTGTTAGCACGTCGCGCACTACGATGAAATACATCCTGCTGCCAATTCTCTGCCACGCTCGCTGTACGCTGTAGCCTACTTTAACGGGGATAATATTCGGTTCATGGTGACCGCTCCATAACCATGGGCGCATGGGGCTTACAAAGTATAGCTAAGAGGGATGTCCAGATAAAAAAGTGATAACTTATTGGCTGGCTGACTTCTTCAGTCACAGCGAAAAAGTAAGCGAAAAAAGTCGGCGTTATGTCTAAGCCTGGTAAAAGTCATCCAACCGACTTTTTCGCTGTAACCTACGGAGTATCATACTGCAACATTCTTTTAGAGAGGCGGTTTCCTTGAAAGCTCCGACTGCGGGTGTTTCCTGTTGCCTACCGACTGCGGTGGCGGCCACTACACCATTTCCGGGTCGTTCTGTACTAATGCTCGATTCAAAACGATCACGAAGAAAAAGGGTGAGTATACTTATGGCGTATACTTGGCCGACTTCTGATCAAATTCTCGATTCAAAATGACCACAGCCATTTTCAAAACGATCAGCTGCCCTTTCTGTGATACCACAGAGGGAAGCAGATCAACAATTGTCCTTTTCGAGAAAATTCTGGCTGATCTCAGTATTAATTTGGGAACATAAATACGACGCAGTGTCAATTGTTGATCAGTCTTTCCCACAACGTACCAGAAAACTGGCACATGTTCATTTAGAAAATGAAAGTGATTGTTTTGAATCCGTGTACTGTTCTGGTCGGAGTCGGACGTGTATACTGCCCTTTTTTCTACGTGATTGTTTTGAATCGATCATTTGTGCAGAACGACCCGGAAATGGTGTACAGCTCGCAGTAGAAGACGAAGGCGACGCGCACAGACTCATTATGCCAACCCGGAAGGCTCAAGCAACTAGATCCGGGCTAGTCGGGACGACAAAGCCACCAGCGTCAGCAGGACTACCGGCCTATACCAAGAAGAGGGAAACTCGCAAAACGGAGAGTCTTCTGATAATTCACCGTCCAGCACTGGGACGCCTGGGCTTCGTGAGCCCCCCTTGAAGAGAACGAGAGCCTCAAGTCACACACCATCTCCGCAGGAAGAAACCGTACTTGGTGCGATTGCCGTCCCAGCTACCGGTCAAGTTGCAGCATCAACGGCCAAAGCAACTGGGCGCAGAGCCGCCAAGAAGAAGGCCAACAGTCGGCGTAACCAGTCCGACCCGAAGAACTCCACTCGCAAGACCACCAAGGTGAAGACGAAGCCGACGTCGGGTAACACAGTGGACACAGATGGCGCCGCCACCACATAGCCCAATGCAAAGAAACAAAGCTCAAAGAAGTCTACGGCGTCAAAGGCGAAGGTGAAGTCTACGGCGTCAACGGCGAAGGTGAAGGAAGTGCAGAGCATGCAGTGGACAATCCAGCTGACGGCTTTGGCAATTGAAGCGCGTTTCAAGAACAAGCTGATTCTGTCAAAGTTCGCTGAGCAGCTACAACATCTTGCCGGGGAGCACCGTGCCGACTCTCACCGTCAAGCTCGTGGGCTGCAGCAACCTCTTGCTTGTGTGTGGCATGCTCACGCTCGACGCCTGTAGCAGCAGGAACGTTCCCCTGCAAAGCTTCAGGCAACCGCGCAAACCCAACTCCGCTAGCACTGACCTGTTGGAAGGCAACATACCGCTATTGTGGGCTGAAAGCAACACCGTCTTTAGCCAGAAGTGCGTCTTCTACCTCCACTGCGGCAGCCGTGGCCGCCAGCGTGACGTCTGTCACTCCTGAGCTGACGCTGTCGACGTCCATGACGTCAGGTTCATCGTCGTCTGAGCGCGCTCTGCTACGCGCCATTGTGGTGCTGCTTTTTCAAAGAAAAAAAGTCTGATCTCCCGGGAAAAACAGGTCCCAGACCTACTTCTTTTCTAATGACTTTTAAGTTGGCAAATCTGGCACCTGCTTTATTTATCTTTCGGTTTTTTAAAATAAGTCGGCCACCAAAAGTAAGTTTTTTTTTTTATTTGGACATCCCTCTAACATGCCGTGATGAGTATCTTGCAATCGAAATCAAGCACACCTTTGAGCCAACGGCTGTACATGTAGATATCGCTGAATCCATGCCTAGTTTTGCCGAGTGCGCTAAGCTTAGTTCTGTGCTGTTTGTACATTGCAGTCATCTTGCCCTTAAATTATTCATTTTTTATGTAGGAATGAGAATTCTAATATAAACTGGTACCTTATAGGAACAGGGATTAGCGCGTATAAGAGCGGACCATCAACTCATATTTTTTATAATGAATTCAATTAAACTATAGATATGATTGTATCGCAGTTATAATTGTCTGTAACATTGTACATGTACATGTATACCCGTGAAACATGATTTGGGAGGTCCGCTCTTATGCGCGCTAATCCCTGTACTGTCCGGAAGGTGAGACGAATATTGCCCCCCCCCCCCCCCTCTAAGAGGCGCAAACGACAGTTCTTACGAACTGCGAATATGTGCGCGAATCCAGAGGATCTGAGTCCATTCATGGTCACAGTTGTGGTGGAACTTTACCCGGCATGCTTTAAGAAATGGACATTCACACAGTTAACGGTCTCTGGATAGTGATTAAGCCTAATCTCGTATCACTAAACACTATCCGGAGGTTAGAGGAGTTTTGACTTGAATTTGTATATCATTGGTCATCGGGAGAGCCTTTATTAGTGCTAATCAGAGGGTATCCCTGTTCGGGATATCACTCCAAAGAGGATTCATGTTCTTTCGTAAGACGATACATAGCCCCAGAATGGCTATCATAAGACAAAGCGTCTTACGTTTTCCGATCAACGCGTTTTGACTACATCTTGGTTTTTGTATACCAGTGGCTACATTGCATATTGTCTGTCAAAACATAAGACAGTTTGTCGGACACTAGTTTGCGCCATACAATTGGCCAAAAGTGTTCAGGTCACAGCGGCATCGTTGCCGCGGACGCGGTGGCAACGTTGAGCGCCGAAACGATGCAGTTGCATGGTGCGGTAGGGTAAGTAGCCTCTTGTTCGCACACGAAGCGATGTGCCTGTAGTTGGCCGCTGGCAGCAAGCTTAAATATCGGCATAATGACTGCACGAACGCGTGCATGCAGTCCGTGGAGCTGTTCCACTCAGAGGTGCAGCCGTTGTAGGGCACGGAGTTACGATGAAGTTGGCAGACGTAAACTAAGAGGGACAAATAGCTCGTAACGGTACTACATGTACATTTTAATGTAGTAAATTTTATGCTTGAGCGTACATCATAGTAGTTGTGAAGGCGTGGCAGCCAGGGAACGGTGTTGCCAGTGGGCTTCCCGAGATCCTCCAACCCCCTCTTACCTAATCATTACAGTCCAGCAACAAAATGCAACCACGTACTCTGCAACGGCGATAATACCTAGATCTTATACCTACGACGCTGAGGTGCGGAGGAGCTCCACACTGCTGCGCGGGCGCTCGGCGCGCGCCATATCGCTGCTGGGCTCGACCTTCGGCATCGGCGAGTTACTCGGTATCTCCTGCAACTAAGCCACTGCCTGCAGCCATGCTTTTTGTCGATGCTACAGCGTAGACTGGTTTGCGTATGCGCGCTCTATCCGAATCTCCATCTTCTATGTAGTGTTAGTACTTTACTGTAGAAAGGAGAGTTGGCGTGGTGGGGTGAACGACAACAGTCGTTCACCCCAGTAACGCGAAGAAACATTGCTCCACTACGGGAACAAACGGTCGCATGATAACTGTGCTATGATGTCCTTACATTCCATTCCTGGCAAGTATATTTAAATCTTCTAGCAGGAGGTTAGTGCATGGCGTCAGGATCAAAGGCCCGGACATTTCAAGGGGCATTTTTCAAGTGCGCTGCCTCTAGTAAAGGGGGCAAAATGCGCACACAGATAAATCAGTCCAATTTACGAGCCGAGATGCAGCAACACTCGAGACTACATAATACAATATTAACCAATGAAATTGCTACATTTGATTTGTCGTCAAACTGTCTTACGAATGCTCGACACAAGTGATTGTCTGTACTGCACACCTGCGGATGTTTGAGATAATGCAACATAGGGTTTTATGTTGCATTATCGGTTAAAGAACCATTTGAAACAACAGCAATGACAGTTGTACAGCAATTATATTACAGCATAGCAGCGCAAACTCCGATTCATTTGAGCTCAGAGCATGCTTTCGGAACCAGACAGCAGCAATAATAAAGAGGGGTGATCAGTCAATCAATGTAAACTGCGAAGAATCGACCGTATCGGAGCAGCAAGCGAGCAGGGTCGTCGTCATATCGGCTAAGTTAGTTTAGACAAGTGACTGTCATTTCTACGATACGATATCTACATGTACATGTCGGATGACACAGCAGCAGCAATGATAAACCGTCGTTGAGTAAACAAAATTATCGCTATTGATTAATGATAGTGGGTGCAGACTGTTTGTTGCGAGCCGATTTCGAAGTGAGGAGAGCTAAACGGCGTGGAAGTCAGTATAGCAATTCTACAAAATCAAGTTGCAGGCGTCACAATTGGACATATAGCCCCGATAACCCGAGAAAAATAAACAAACTATACATTCAACATGAACTGAAGTTCAGTCTGGCAGCTTGAAGCTGTGCAAGTATGCAGCATGAATATCTGTAGTGTGAGTTCATGTAGATCCGCCACGGCAGATCGAGCAGCGTAAGCGACCCAGCAATTGGACGCATGGTACTTCACAATACAAAAATTAGAGCATGTGCTAAAATTCAAGAACTTCTTCACGCAACGCTCTTCTACAGCTATTACTACATAGTACTACTAGTAGTAAATAAAGTTTTCTACTCTACAGGTTTTGGGATACAGTAAAAAAAAAGCGACCGAACTGCGAACACCGCGGGCCAAAGCCCGCACACCAGTTATTAAATTTGACATGTTTGTGATTCTGGAACGTGTATTTATCATATCAGCATGGGCGCTAGACTAGATTTCGCGTTGTAGCTGCCTGTGCAGTACTCCCAGTTCCATTTGAATAGTGGATGGCGTATCGTCACGCTTCGTGGCATATAGTTGTAAATATTAAAGCATCCAGCACAACACATACTTTTATCTAGTGCTTTAACCACGTATCAAGTGCAATACAAGCTCCCAAGTACGCATTATCACTATACTGGTACCTTCAAACGATATTGTACCGTCATTGTGGTACAATTATGATTGTGATGCCTCTGGATTGTGATAAAAAGTGGTCTCCCGAGGCTGTCACTACGGAGAGGATCGTCTGTACACGAGTACATGTACTGTATTAATATAAAATGTGGTCTCTGCTCGACGAGCAGTGCTTGGCAAGCACTGCTTGCTACATGTATTGACGCATCGTCGAGCAGAGGGCAAAGATACAGATTCCTATGCTAACCTTAAGGGCCTGGTCGTGGAACGCTCGTCTCGGCTTTCGATCGTCTTAGACGATGTGGCGACATTTTTTCTTCTTTTTGATTGGTCAGTTATTAGCTCGATCGGCTAGGTTCATCGTCTCCAGACTGACCAATCTGAGACGACTAAATCACCGGTCTCACTTTGGAGACGAGCGTCTTCACTGCGTTTCGATGGTGCAGAGCGAAAGCATCGTTGCTGCAGTTGCTGCGGCCACGGAAGCTCTCGCGACGGCGGTCCACACTGCTGTGTGGGCAATTTCGAACCCAAAGCAGAACATCATTACCCTGACACCGCTAGAGTTTGAGGCTATGCTTTACGACGCGGTCTACGACGAGTGGTTTCGACAGAATCTAACGTGTAGCCAAGCTACGTTTCTAAGGCTTTGTGGTGTTCTGCGTCAGGAGCTGAAAGATTTTGAGCTAGATCGATTTATGAAGGAGCACTCATTTGAGGAGAAGGTTGCTTGTTTTCTTTTTTTTTTCGGCTCGCAGGGTGGCTATAGAGAAACTACGGCTGCGTTTGCAATTTCGAAGTCATGGGCTATCGACGTGATTGGTATATTTCTCAAGACTTTACGCCGGTCGCTGCGCAAGTTCGTTCATTTTCCGCGGCATGCTCATGAATGGACCCGAGTTCAAGACAAATTCCAAGCGAAAGGTGGAATTCCAGGAGTGGTGGGCGCGATAGACGGCTCTCTAGTGGAGATTAACAGGCCCGAGGACTTTGAGGGATACTATTGTCGAAAGATGTTCCCAGCGCTAAATGTGCAGGCTGTTGTTGACGACAAAATGCGCTTTGCTAGCGTGGAGATTCAGCCGGGCTCGTGGTCTGACCAAAAAACATGGCGTGCGTCTACTTTAGGCTCCAACTTCAAAGACGTTTTGCCAGCGGGGACCCACTTGTTAGGAGATGCAGGATATGCTATTAGTCCGGCTATCATGACGCCGTTCATGGAAAATAATGGAGCCGGTTTGACACGCAAGCAGCTACGCTACAATTATCTACATTCCCGAACTAGGACGACAGTCGAGTGTGCTTTTGGACTCTGGAAAGGTCGCTTCAGAATTGGTAACTGCTGCATTAACACCAAATGCGTCGAGAAGGCTGTGGATATTGTGGCTGCAACGATTGTTTTCCACAATATTTTGTTGGGTTTGAAGGATGACACTTCTTTCGAAGATGAAGATGACGCGCGGGTGAACTTCGATGAAGAGGAAGATATTGTTGTAACTGGGAACAACTCTGAGATGACTCCAAGCTTTCTAAGAAATGTTGCTTCGAGAAAACGTGAGTCCATTTTGGCTTTTACCGAAGCTTTTGAGCTAGTCTAGAAAACGTGTGTAGCTAGATTTTAATGGTCGCGGCGAATCAAATCCAGTAGCTCTCGGATCGTTTCATTCTGCACTCGAAGTCGCTCGCTCTGAGCTTGCATTTCCGACAAGAGTTGCTCGGTTTGGGCATGAGCCCGCTCATTTTGCTCGCGGAACAGCTCGGTCTGTTGCTGCACAGCAGCTGCAATGTCTTCGGCACCCCCATTTCGGACTGTAGCAAGTCCTTGGCCCAAAGCTTCTAGCCCTTCGCTAAAACCTTTAGCAACCGCACTCAAACCCGCCTCCACACACTCCCCCTGGGTGCGCTTCTGTCGCTTATTAGACGACACCGTGGAGCCAGACATGGTGCGGGGCGTTGGAGATTGAGGAAGGGGAGGTGAGGCAGGCGTGGCGAAGGCAGCGACGTCGGCGCTCGCAGCGTCACCAGCAGCAGCAATTGTATCCGGGTCCTCCGTGCTAAGATGCGGTCGGTTGTTCATCCCCGTCGCATCACCCCAGTAGTCTTTCATGATGGAGTAGTGATTTGGGCGCCGCACGGGTCCGTCGTTGCCAGTTCGACCTTCTGCTTCCCGCGCAGACGGCCACTTTTGCTTCATGTTCTTCATCTTTAAATAATATTCACCGCACATCATGATTAATAACTTAGTAGTGGCTCATTCCGATAGATATTTTCACATTGTAGATATTTACCTTAGATTGACACTGGTGGTCAGTGAATACTTTGCTCTGGTTAACAGAGAGTGTTGATGCTAAGACGGCCCACGCATATTTGATGCGCTTGATGTCCTTCGTGTTCTTGAAGTTGTCAGCTAACTCTGCGTAACGGAGGCGAAAGAACTCGCTCACGTCATCATCGCTTCATGATGCAGCTGGCCTGGTCGAAGCTCCTCGTCCTCCACGACCACCGCGACCTGCCCCGCGACCACCACGGCCTCCACCATGCGGGGGTGCTCTCTCGACGCCGCTCCCGTTGGGGTCCGTGCCGCTTACGCTTCTATCAGTAGCGTCTTCAGCTTCAGCGCCGCCCACAGGTGGAGCAGTAAGGGTGCCTTCCATGGCTGCGAGCTCTCGAGTGTGATGGTGCTGAGTCGAGCAGCTTGACACACCAAAACTAAGACGGTCTCCAGCCAACCGACCACATCGGCTCGATTCACCTTAGGGGTAGGCTTACCGGAGACGAGCGAGACTGAGACGATCATTCCCCGACCAGTCCCTAAGGGGGATGGGCACAACTCCCACCCGCTGAAAGATACAACCAGTGGTTGGTTGTCAACCACCACAAAGGAAAACATTAGCAAAAATAATGATCGCTAAACTCAGTTCCTTACAGTTGTGTACATCTATAGGTAATACATGCACAGTATCCGAAATGGCAACGCCGTGTCCGGGCGTCGCATCGTCTTCTCAACCGTTCCGGTGCTTCAGTTGCCGCTGCAAACGGAGACGTACATGTAGTTGTAGTCCCGTTGCAGCAACCAGGTCGCTGGTCGGTGCATGCAAAAACCGTTCCGAATTTCTAACAAAACGGGCGACAAACAACGACTTTGCGCACACAAAGTTTAGAAAAGCGCATTTTGCACTTGTAGTGCATGTACCGGTACTGTACACAGCACATTCAGTAGTGTTGAATGTTCCAGTATATAGTTTAAATTCTATACCACCTCCTAGTCAAGTGACTTTACCGGACAAGTTGCGCGTAACAGAACAAATTGCTGATTAACGCTGAAGTGGAAGACGAGAGGAGGCGCCTTCAAGCTGACCAGGTTTACGATTCAAAGCGCGCTTTGGAGGCTTGGAAGGGCACGGTTCTTTTATGTAGAAATCGTTTGGGTAAACAGTTTGTTTGTAAACGACATCGTAACCTTCGATCATTCTGGAAACATCGAGCACGCGTTGACACCGTCGGTGTCCGGCAAAGACTGCCATTAGTTCTCCTGCCCTTTGTGCACGATTGCAGGTATAATGACAACATTGTTCTTGTCAACGGCTCGAGGGGCGCAATGTTTATTAATAGCTGTAAAGCTGGTGCCTTTTTGGTCCAAAACGATTGCGATCCATTTCTGTAGACGAAAAAAAAGTGACAGCCGAAAAGAGACGAGGCGTTTACGTGTCCATGCACATCCCCCCACCATCTTCTTTCGCCAGTGTACATAGTTAATCTCTGTCAAAGTTCAGGCTTCCCCGCGAGTTCTTGTGGCAGTGGCGGCCGGACATTCAGCGGCGAGCAAGCGATGGATCGACCTGGCTGAGCCTGTACCACCAGAGCTAGGCTGGCTCTGGTGGTAGGCTCCCCTAAAGCAACGGACATGCAGCGCAATGGTGGCGGTCGGTCGAGCTCTAGAAGATAGGCATGCAGGACGTCTCACTTTCCAATTTCTCCTCTAGCGGAGACTTCCAGCGAAACCAGTCAACGGCACCCTCGAACTTCCTCGCCCGACCTTCGACTAACCATGGTGTCCACCGTCTCCGCTGCCCAGCGCGGCAAGACGGCCTTCTTCACGATGGACGATGCCAAGGCGTCCTTCAACCTCTTCTGCTCGGTCTTGGGCATGGGATCGCTTACGATGCCCGCCAACTACGCGCGCGCCGGCCCCGTGTACGCCTCCATCGCGCTGGCCTTCATGATCTTCGCCAACACGTACGCCACGCTCAAGCTGTCGCGAGTGCTGCTCGTGTCGCCGTCGTCCGTCAAGACGTACGGTGACCTGGGCGAGTGGGCCCTGGGCAAGTGGGGCCGCTTCTTCACGACTCTCTCGCAGATGGGCGTGTGCCTCCTGTCGCCCTGCGCCTTCCTGGTGCTTGGCAGCACGCTGCTCGACGTGCTGTTCCCGGACTCGTTCAGCCAGACCTTCTGGATCATCTTCATGGCGCTCATGGTCATCCCCGTGTGCCTCATCCCGACGCTCAAGGAGAGTGCCGGCATGGCCTTCGCCGCCACCATGGGCACGGTCATTGCCGACGTCATTGCCGTCATTGTCATCCAGTGGAAGATGCGCGGCCACGGAGCGATTCCCACCCCCGACATCTCGGCTCACCAGGTGCTGATGTGCTTCGGCAACCTCGCGCTGGCCTACGGTGCTGCCATTGTCGTCCCGGATCTCCACCGTGAGCACTCGCAGCCGCAGCGTATGCCCCGCGTGGTGGTGATCACCATCCTGATCATCTCTGCCTTCTTCATCGCGATTGCGCTGGCCGGTTACACTGCCGGTGGCTGCCAGCTCTCGGGTAACATCCTGTACTCGATCGTGAGCACGTCAGCCCCGCTTGGCCTGGCCCCGCTTGGCTTCACCACCGACCGCGGAGCTGTGGTGATGGCGTACCTGTTCATGCAGGTGCACATTACCATCGCCTTCTCGACGCTCATGATGCCGCCGTTCTACATGGCTGAGCGTCTCATCCTGGGCATGCACAAGGGCCCCAAGGTTGTGCGCTTCAACAGTGAGGAGGACCGCGCCAACGTGGAGCAGGACCTGGAGCTGCAGGGATCGTACGTGCGCAGCTCGACGCCCAACGAAATGTCCAACCGCCAGGTGTCGACCTCCAGCATGATCGAGAAGTCCGAGGGCCGGATGTCCCAGCTGCGTGTGGCGCTCGAGTTCGGCGAGGAGATCACGGAGGAGCAGCTCCACGAGCCATACAAGAAGAACGCGCTGCACTACATCGCTCTGCGTATCTGCATCATTGTCATTCTGGTGGTGTGCGCCGTGCTGGCGCGTAAGCGGTTCCTCGACTTGGTGGACTTCACGGGCGCCACCGCCCACACGACGAGCTGCCTGCTCATGCCGCTGATCATCTACCTGCGCGTGTTCTGGAGGAAGATGTCGGTACTGGACAAGGCTGCGTCCATGGTGGTGATCGTGGTGTGCGCCGCCGCCGGCTGCTACGTCATGATCTACGCCGGCAAGGAGCTCTTCACGCCCTCGGACGACGACACGCTGTTCCCGTACTGCGAGGCCGAGTTCCAGGACGCGCCGTACTACATCAGGAATAGCACCAACTAAGCCAACCCCGTCCTGATCGCGGCGGTACATCATAGTTTTGCGGCTGGGTTCAACACCGCACGAGTTCTATACAATGAAAACTTGGAATACACTTGACGTACAGCTTACATGTACCCCCCCCCTCCCTCGCACAAACAAAAATTGAAAGAGAGCGGTTGCTGCTGAAAAGTGGCATCGTAGTATTGTACTACTACTACTACATCTCACAGGCCGCAAGCGTAGCAGATACCATGACTGCCGCCGTCTCCGCTGCTGGTGCGCTGCTCTGGATGGTGCAAGCGCTGCTGGAGGAGCACGGATGGACTGTGCAGGACGTCGACCCTGATGCGCGTCGCCCCCAGCGCCCCGAGAGCTTTGCAGGGGACGCAAATCTGCTGCCAGCACAGCGCTATCAGCCGTCGTCGTCAGGAGGAGACGCCGACGTTCACGAGCGCGCGCTGCTGGTGGGCGGCAAACTGTTCGTCCACTTCGTATCGTCCGCCGAGAGCGTCCAGCTGAGTCTACAGTGGGTGGCTCACTTGAGTTGACCTTTTATTCAAGGAAGGCCTCAGCTAAAGTTATCGATACTTTTATTTGTTTTTAGAGTGTCCGAGTTTGTGAAGCCTCGTGGGCAGCAGTCGGATGAGCAAGACCCAGACCAGGGGCATGTGCTGTACACTGGACCGTGGCGCTGCAACCTGGAGATCCTCGGCTGGAGGTTAGCGGCAAAAAACTCATTATCTTTATCCTGTTTTTCAGTTTTTACCCAGGGCTAACTTTTTCTTGCGGTAGACTGGAGCGCAACTTTTTTCCTGAGTCCACGAGCGGACCCTGTTCGGTGGCTTCAGATGCAGAGCTCAGCCGTCTCCCAGAGCCGCTCCTTGCTCGCATTGGAGGATTCTTGAGCATCCCGGACTTTTGTCGAGTCACGCAGACGAGCAAGGTGGGAGAACTCGGGAATGTGTCTGACTATTGATTCGATGCAGAACATTGACTTCGTGTCTTCCGTTGTAGTATTTGCACCAGCTGCAAGAAGATGCGGAGCTGTGGCAGCAATTCCTGCAGCGTGGTACGTCTATTGTGTTCTGAATGCAGACCCTCCAACCACCCCTAACTGTAGAACTATGTGCTCTGTGCAGACTACCCAAGCGTGCACTCTGAAGACCACCCAAAGTCTCTATATCGACAGCACCGTGCCTACCTGAAGCGAATGGAGGCATGGAACCAGTTCGACAGCGAGCGTCGTCTCCAAGAATTCATGCATCACCAACCGGCTCACTGGCGTTGGCGCTCGGGTGGGCGGATGCCAGCACCGCCACTGCGCCCGCCCATGCCTCCACCGTTTTTATCACTAGAAGACTCATGGTCGCTAGTAGCGACGCCACGGCCGCCGCACCACCCTAGCCTGTTCGGTGATGAAGATCTCGGGTTCCTGCATGATCCGTCCACGTTCTATCGTGACCCGTTCACGTTCTATCGCGAGCTCGAGTACCCGAACTTCTTCTTTGACTGATCTTACGGCAGCAGCGTAATCTCCAGGAGAACGCTGCAAGATCATGCTCGTCCAATTTTGGGCATCCACGTATTTGGTATTTATATAGCAAACTAATTAACACTCTAACACGGAGGCCGAAGGTTTTCACACGCAGATTGTCACCTCGGCGTCCTGCCCATGCGGTGGGGAAGCACCGGAAACGGCAGCGTCGGCGTTGGAGCCTCAGCGTACACTTTAGCATCGGGGGACGGAAATGCCAGCTACTACTACTACCAAGAACCGGCAGCTCCATTTGCTGCGCCGACTACCTCGCAAATCCACGGCCAAGCCCGCAGAGCGAAGAAGCCACCCGATAAACGACCGGCAAGGAAAGTTGCCGGACCTTCAAGATCAAGCCTCGAGTCGGAGGGCCCGTCGGAAGCTGCTGATCGCCCGGAAGGAATAGCCGATCACGAGTCAGAGCCTTCCAAACGCTCGCTAATTATGTGTGCTGGAAAGAGTGTGTATGGGTCAACTACATGTAGTAATACCGGAGCCGATGATTCTCGCAGCGACAATGGCGAGCGATTACTGCCAAACAACAACAACGCTGAAGCAGCTCACAGCAACCAGACGACCCACTTTCGATCTCCTGCCACAGCCAAGACAACTACACTGAGTGAACCGCATTCACCGCCACGGCAGCGTACCGACGAGGAGCTTGAGCAGATCATCCGAGACCTACGCCAGCAAGTCTTTCAACAGCAGCAACAGCAACAGCAACAGAAGCAAAACCATATCAAGCCGACATCTTCTGCAAGAAGTGAGCACTCTGCTGCTGATTCCGACCAGCCTCAAAAACACCACCGCAAACACTTGAAAAACCCCGTCGAGAAGATGGAGAGAGTGGCCCCAACTGTCCCCGTGGCTGCGAGTATTGGGTCAAGCTCGATGACAAACAGCGGAGTACTCCTCCAGCGCCCGCTTTCAAGCAGTTACCTCAACAAGATCTTTGCCGAGAGCACCATCCAAATGGTTGTGCCTGCCATCATTTACGAGGCGCCTACAGCCACCTCGGGTCGTGGCTGCAGATCCAGCGGCAACACTAATGCTGACGGCCAGGTATCCTCGCTCGACTTTGCGTCCTTACGCAGTGCGATGCCGAGATCCAGGCCCAGCTCGAGTTCTGGGGGCCACCACGGCGGCAAGCAACCCTCGAATCCACGCCAACTGCGACCTAAACAAACGTCCGGATCCATGCGAATACCGCGCGATAAAGCGCGTGGTGGGCAAACTGGCGACGAATACTCGAGCGACTACGACGACAGTTTTCTCTACTTGGTCGACGCTGAAGGCGATGCAGACTGGCCGGAGTCAGTCTCCCTGTCACCCGTCGGTCCGTGGGTTGTCGACAATTTCGCTTCCGGAGTTGCGACCGAGACACCGCGTTCGCCTTCTGTGTCTACCTGCCATTCCGTTTCAAGTCTCGGCAGTGACGACTTCGAATGCAACGATAGCGGGGGAGGGGGGGGAACCTGGAGCAACACTGAACTGTCAGCAATGTCACCTCGAAGTCGCCTCCTGTACTTTTCCGCTTGTGCAGACGAAGTCGAGACGTCGAGGGGTTTGTTCTCACAGCTGCAGCACCAGCAACCTCTGCGTCGATCCGCCACATGTGGAAGTGACCTACTAGGAAACATGAAGCTTTCGACCGCCACTAGACCAAAGCGCTGCTCGTCGGCCAAGACTGCACGGCATAAGGGCCGTACCCCCAATTCAGCTTCATTCTCAAAGGGCTCTAAGCCAAAAGCCCCTTGTCGACCGAATCAATTGCGAAAGCGCCCACCCAGTGGAGGCGCCACCGACACGAGCTAATGCCATACTACAGAATTCAAAGAAAACTTGTTTAGTAAAAAAATATCGAGTTTGACTGTCCTTCTAAGCCTCTCGCGCATTGTTGTGCGCCGTGTCGAGGTCAATCCGGAGCAGCATCGACAGCTCCTCGCGTGACCGGTGCAACGTCCAGTTTGGCTTCGGACTAGTGTGGGCCTCCGCTTCGGCGCCTTCATGCTCGGGGCCGATATCGGTTGAGATCTTCTCCAGCCAGCGACTTCCGCGCTTTACAGAGTGGCTCGAGTCGTGTTGGTTCTCCCCGTCCAGGTCGAGCGCCTCCAGCAGCACGTCTTCGGTAGTTATAGCTGCAGGTGAGGACGGAGGAGAGATCAGCAACGCCCCCGTGTCACCATCAACGTTGTGGGTGACCTCCTCACTGTAGGCAGGCACCGTCACCCCGAACGCCTTCTCCACCTCAGCGAACAACTTCTTCACTTCTTGAACTCCCTGAGCCTTCTCGCTTGTAGCATCGCTGTCTTCTGCATCGATATTGTCCCGCATTTGAGCCCGGATCGTGCCGTTGGAGTCGAGGTGGTCCACCAGCCACTGAGGGATCCAGGTCGCGCTGTCACGGAATTTTGGCTCATTCCTGAAGAGCTCTTGAAGCATCAGCGAGCTGCTGGCGCGACGAAGCACAAACTCGAGCAGTAGCAGTGTGTACTCGTGCGACCCATGATCCCGGTAGTACGCCACGCTCTCCAAGATGCCCCGCGATGGCGAGAAGACGTGTCGATGGATATCCCACACCTCCTTTGCTTGCTCGGAAGTCTCCGCACGCATCTCTT
Source organism: Phytophthora sojae (assembly GCF_000149755.1). NCBI lineage: Eukaryota > Oomycota > Peronosporomycetes > Peronosporales > Peronosporaceae > Phytophthora > Phytophthora sojae. The sequence goes on along the minus strand of NW_009258121.1, from coordinate 3,865,730 downwards.
CCGTGTCCAAGAGTTCCCCGAATACAGCCAATACCTTCTCTGCATGGGTGTCTTTCACCTCTTCCAGCACCCCGATTAACAGAGCCACAAGACGGTCGCACTTTGGCGAGGCAGCTTCACTCTCAAAGATGACGCGCGTCAAAATCGGCAAGACGATCTCTTCCAGTTCAAACAGAACCACGTTCTTCAGTGCTGTGTGGTTGAATAACAGCGTGGAGTCCACAGGCAGAGGCACTGGCTTGTCGTGAAATTTCAGCATACACCGCAGCAGTTTGATCTCCAACTGGAACGTGCACAGTCGAAGGTCGTGCTCGCGCAATGGAGAAGAGGATCTCGTCTCGATCGCCAACGGAGCGATACCCCTCGACGACACAGCGGGACTCGCTGAAGACGTGGCGACCTCCGAGACTTCACAGGACATTTGCAGACTCAGCAGGAGGTGGTCGACGAACTGCAGCTTCTCCAGGAACAAACGGTGGATCGCACGAGCTTCGGTCACCTTCGCCCCCTGCCCGGCGCCTCCAATTGCCTTACTGACGCACTTCTCGAGGAACGCGCCCAACTGCTTCATCGCTGCCACCCGCATCTCCATCGAGAGCGTCAAGACGCAGCCAGAGGCGGGGTCGCTCACGTCTAGATGAGGCTCCCGACAGTAAAACAGGTTGAGGGACGCGCGGAAGAACGCCACCAGCGACTTCTCTGCGTCTTCACGCTGCTCTGCAGCTTCTCGAGCTAGGACAGTCACAGCAGCTGAGAGCACCAGGAAGCAGCTTTCGGCCAGCTCGGGGCTCTCAGGACTGAGGAACAGCACGTCAAACAGCCACGTGCGTTGACTCTCTGCGTGCTGCAAGGCCGGCTTCGCGGACAAGGAGGTGGGCGATGCCACCATTTCCGAGAGGACCCACTTACTGAGTTGAATCTGCTCCTCTTCGACCCCAACGTCCGGGGTTTGGTCAAAACTGGACAACCACAAGGCTATACGAGCGCTGACCTTGTAGTGACTTGAAGTCATTGCATTCGTCACCACTGGTGAAGGTTTAGCTGAGGTAGATGCTCGACACCGTAGTGAGCTGATACCGAACAGGAACTGACATCCCAGTTGACACACTTGCCGAACCACTCGAGGATCACATTGCCCCGACATCCTCGTGGCGCTCTCCACCAGGTCGTGGATGAATCGGTCGTAGATCGGGTCAAACGCGTTCACAACGGTCTCAAACCGCGCGTTTTCCTGCATGATCTGAGTCGCGAGTGTCTGCACTTGGCTGGACAGCGTCAGGTCTTCACATTCTGGTACAGACTGCTCCTCTGCTGACCGCCTCTCGTAGATCAGCATGTAGGCGCTCCTCCTCTTCATCTGAACGACGGGCGAGTAGGTGCCTTGAAGCGCATCCCATTTTTGTGCCACTTCCTCTCCTCCGAAGCATTCGTCGCCCATCGTGTCCACGTCAAAGTCGCGCACTACTTCATCGTTAAACTCCAGCCACCGCTGAGTGTCGGTATCATGTCGGTCCTTGATAAACGAGTAGTAGTGACCGGTGTCTGACGTGCCAGAGTGCACCACCACGCCCACAAGATCGTACATTATCGCTTTGCCGCCTTCGTCACTCGCAGTAGCTCCGTCAGTAGCTGCAAGCGCTTCGCTCGTGTATGGAAACATGTTGATCTCAGTGGGGAACTCGAGGTAATCGTTGATCTTGACCTTCTCCATCGTGTCGTAGTCGAACTCAAACCGCTTGAGGTGGCACACCAACGTCTGCGGGAGCGTCTTGATGCAGACGCGCTTCGTCGCCGACACTTTCCGCTGCACGCGCTCGCAGAAGTACGCGTTCTCTCCCTCCAGCGTCTCCCCTTGCACGTATAGCTCCAGCGACTCGGTCAAGTGCCGCTTCTTGGACACCTCTAGGCTCAGCGCGAAGAATTTCTCCTCCCGCTCGGATAAATTACCCTGCTGCGTAAGAATCTGGTTGACTAGGACGCCTCCGAAGCAACGGGCCATGAAATCTATGTCACTATCATCGCTCGACTCAGTGTCTGTAGATTTTGTAGCAGGTTTGGGTCGGATGAACATCTCGAGTCGGTCCAGCAACAGGCTGAAGAACTCGTCCGCGTCCATTTGGATGTGGACGTCAGTTGAGCTGCCGTCCATGTCCTTGTGAGAGAGAGCGAACGCCGTGGGGTCAGACGCGCGGTAGTTTGTGTATGCCAATGAGACGAACAGCTTCTGGAGCTGCTCCACCTCCTCCCGCCACGACGACGACGACTTGTCGGCTTTAATCTGTGCGCAGTCCAACGCGAGCAACCCCTGGCAGAAGCTTGGCATCATAAAGAGCTGCTGCACCAGCGAGTTCATGTAGCAGATGCACCCGGGGTTCACCAGTCCAGCGTGGTGCGTGCTCTTCTCGGTATCCAGGAACGAGTCCGCCGGCGCATAATTCCATTGTCGGCCTGCTGCGTTCACAGTCTCCAATACGCGCAACTGATGGTCGTGAAGATACGACAGTAAATCCATCATATCGCCGTTCAGACTGCTTATATCGACAGAAGTCTGGGGGAATGCTAAGTTCAAGAGAAGTCGCTGGGCGAGCTCCCGCGTGATACCTGTCTTGCATATTGGAGGAACGGGAGTGGCAAGCTCGCTGCTCATATCGCCAAAAAGTAGGTCATTGTGGACAAATTGAATCATCTTCCCCCCGGAATCGTGGGCAGATGAGCACTTTGGGTCACAATGGAGTATCACAGTGCGAATCTTCTCGGAGATGCCCGTAAGCAAAGCCAGTAGCATCAAATACCCACCCAGAACCCCCTCTTCCTGATGCCGAGGGCTTTTGATACTCCTCGTAGCGGCAGCTTCTTGTCGCTGAGATACAATTCGACTCAGGTTCCTCACCAGTCGACCTGGAATCCTTCTCCTGATGAGGCTATCAGCTAGAGCCTCATTCGCATCCTCTGAAGACGTTATTGACCGTGCGCTGCAGCCCAAGAGCACTCTGCAGAATGCAAACAGTTCCTCCACATCCGCGAAGGACGAAACTCCAGTAAAGGAATTCTCGGATACGAGAAAACACGCCGAGACTACGAGCGGCTCATAGAGCGCTCGTGCGGGGCTGCCGACATCCATGACGCCAAAGGCCATCGCCATCTCGGATAAAGCTCCAAACGCTAGGGTGCGTGTAGATTTCGATGGACAGTCCACTAGCAGTGCCTTCAACCACTTCGAGAGTGTGATTCGATCATCAACCACTTCATTGTCAATCTCCGATTCAAACACCGTGATCGTAAGATGCGGTGCGAAGCGGATCAGCGAGCAGCACATTTGGACGCCGCAGTAAACCGCCTCCGCCGCTTCTTCCGAAAAGAAGGACTCGGATTTACGAGAACAGAATTTCTCCGTCAGCTGTACGGCCGATTGCAGCATCGACGACAGTTCAATCGACTTGACGAACTCGGGCAAAGTCGAGGACTGTAGACGAACATCAAAAGGCGACAAACTATCACGCTGCGGCTTCTCTAACGAGCTCATGCGACTCCAGTGGAAGAAATAGTTGAGAACTCGCATCACCGCCGCTAGACACGTCGCTCGAATGTTCTGAGCGTACTGGGGCGAGATTGAGTCTCCTGCCTCACTGTTGTCAGTCTCCAGGGGCCACTTCAGCAGCGTCTCGTACAAGTGTCTGGCGCCTCCCAAGCGGACGAAGCGCTCCCTCCACTGCCGACGTCCAGAATTCAGCTCCTGGTTGCCCTTCGCGTCGGTCTCGATCGGTATCAACAGCGCTTCCACCAATCGAAGCGCATACAGCAGTCTGTGGATGTTCGATCCGTCCAATAGCTCCGCCCATTCTACTTGCCCTCCTCCAGCCTCTTGGTCCTTCGCCTCGCTACGCAACCGAATCATTTTACGCAGTAGTTCGTTGTTTGTCGGCAGTCGACAGAGCAGATCCCAGGTCCGTTGCGAAGTCGCTTCATCCCAGTCAACGAGCTCCAGTAGAACGTCGAAGTGCGAGCCTTGGTTCGCGAGGATCTGGCTCATGATGCCGTACCTCGTCTGCTGCTTCTCTGAGTAATTGCGCTCGTCTTTCAAACCTCCAGACGTGAAGTCGGTCAGCGCTTGGTCGATATCTTCAGGCCTTAAATCCGGCCCCCGCTGTGGTGAAGGAGCTTGAGGCCACCGCAAATTCGCTCGTACACATGGAGACCGCAGGTTGGTCTTGACGGGGCTTTCGGTCATCATGAGTTCGCCTCTGAGGTCGACTTTCAATGGAGAATTGTCAGCCTCCGAGGGGCGACTCGCTGGGCGTGGAGGTAAAGTCGAGTCTTCTCCTCCCTTTTGGGCGTCTTCCACCTCTGTTTCGTCATTTGCGTCAACGATAACGTCCAGCAGCGCGTGCTGCTGCCGGAACGTCCAGCTCGGCCGCCGACCCGTACGGAATCCGACTTTGGCTGGGTCAGACTGCGGGTCCTTCATCGGAGACGGGTAAATCTCCAGGTATGGGAGCCGCTCTTCCAAATGCTCGATCCGGAACGTCTTCTTGCGGTTAGTATCGCCGCTGTCGGCAGTACTGCAGACTCCTTCGCTCTCCAATTTTTGCAGCATCTTCTCTTCGTCTTCCTTGGCTGCAGAGTCGTCTCCTACTCGACAGGCCTCCAAGAAGTAGCGCAGCAGATCCACACAGCGGTTGACGACAGCTACGTCGGCAGCGAGTTTACTTGAATAGCTCTGATCGGCATTATCCAGTTGATCAGAAGAAAGTGGAGACGGAAGCATGTGCGTTCGCACCATTTCGGCGTCCGCCTTGGCCGCCGCGATGAACTCCATGCACTTCTCGAGGAACCGCATCTTGCACTGGAACGGCAGCTCCGTATCCCGAACGCTGGGGGCAAACGCCAAGTGGAAGCTCGCCAGTAGAGTGATCGTCTCCTCTGCTACCGCCGAGTCTGTCGCCTTAACAGCGAGTTGCCAGAGTTCGTCCAGTCCGACGAGGGGTTGGCCCGTCATGAGCTCCACCGACTCGTCCTTCTCGCCCTCAGAGCTGCTGCCACTACTTGGTCTCTCAGTCGGTGACGGAACCAGGGAAGAATCCCCTACCGACACAGCTGTTGTGAATATCTCCAGCCCTCCTTTCAAGAGGTTGATGCGACGGAAGATACTGTGGAAGCAGCACAAGGTGGAGAGCGTGATGCAATCCCCCGGTAGAGTTGGGAACTTGGTTGTAAGGAGATATTCAGCGATGCCCAACGGCATGAGAGCGCGAGGTGGACGCGCGTTCTCCTTCTCCTGGGCGATCGCTCTTGTCTGCAGTGGCGTGCTCATACAGAGTTCAATCCACTGGAAGCAGAGCGCGCCCTCGTCCAGCAAGAACGCGTCCACGACCATCAGCTGCCACACGTTATCCAGCTGCTCTTCAGTGAACGACGAGGCTTCGGACTGCCTGTACTCGTCCAGAATCCACGCTCCTCGGAGTGCAAGCAGTCGGGTTTTGATCTCATTCACATGATCCACCAATGCAAGCAGCTTCGCTCGCTCTTCGTCTTCCATCTTGATCCACTTGGACGCGTCTAGCGCGAGTCGAACCCGCTGCTTGTACTCGACAATCTCGTCCAGGAGCACCTGCACGTACGACTTGTTGCACTGACTCGGGGTCGCCACAGCGATATCCACCTCCACAACCAACGAGGCCAACTGCGTGAACAGCTTCAGAGACGTCGCCAGCTTCTCCCTCCGAAGGATATTTTCCAGGCACAAACCAAGGAATTCGTCCACCATCGCTCGGTCCTTTACGCCCTCAAGCGCCTCACTGTCGTCCCCAGCCACCTCCAGCCGAAGCATCTCGTGCATGCGCAGCAGAACTTCATCACGGACGTTCTCCGACTTGACCGACGGGAGCACAACCGTCCAAAGGTGCATCAAAATCCTCTGTCGGAGCGACCGTCGAGTAGAATTATCGTCCTCAGGGGAGCCGTCGGGTATATCCGCCAGCAGCTTCCGCCCTGCAATCGCAGCTAAGAGCCCCAGTTGGTTCAAGTCCAACTTGGCCTTGACCGCTTCAATGCGCTGCACGAGGTGATTCAACGACGGGAGCTCCATGAACGTCGCCATCTCCAGCAGCAGGTCGTGGATCGTCGCCCTGAACGCCTCGTGACGGCGCTGAGCCGGTCGCGACTCCTCCTCCGCGTCTGCGTCTGCCTCTGCGTGGTAGCAGCTCCAGACCAAGTCGATCCACTCGCTCGGGAGGCGCTCGAGCTCGGACGTGAACTGGAAGAGCGACGTCGAGCGCTTGACCAGCTCCACGTGCATCTTCTCCCCCAGCAGCTCCTGCATCAGCCGCTTGTCATGCATCCAGTCCACCAGGAACTTGAGCTTGGCGTAGAGCGACGCGGCGGTGGGCTCTACCTGCTCCTGGATCTGCTCGTTGTACAGCCGCGTGATTATCACGACGATCTCTGTGAGTCCGTAGATGCGCTTCTCCAGCGAATTGCTCTGGAAGAACCGCAGCGAGATCTCGAGGCGAAGCAGCTGCACTCGCTGCTCGCACACTTGGCGCTCCGAGTCGGTAGAATCTGCTGCAGCGTCCGAGTCGTGCTGGATCTTGACCAGGATAAGCTCCATGACCTGCACCACCTCCAGCAGCGAGTCCCTCGACAGCGCGTAGAATTCTCCCGGCTGCAGACTCGTGATGAGGGCACGAACGGCGTCGATCAGCTCTGGGAAGTAGAGCGTCAGGAACTCGGTGGTCAAATGGTCCTTGACGTCGTAGAGCAGGCGTAGAACGCACTGCAAGGCTTCGAACGACGCGCTCGAGCGCAGCACCTCGAGCAACGCCGAGAAGCCGCCGACCGTCCCCCAGTACTCGAGGTTGCGCAGGAAGTAGCGCGACGTGTACTCGGAGCTGTCTGGTACAGTGAATCTACCTCGACGTTCTACCTCGTTCTCCTCGTTCTCCTGATTGAGCGCGCTGCCGTCGTTACTGGTGCCATGAAACAGGTAGAACCGGCGGTGGGCGTCCAGGATCCTGGCCAGACACGCCAGGCGAGCGATCTCCCCTCGCTGCAGACTCTTGACGACTGCACTGAGCGTCCACTGGTAGAACGCGTTGACTCGTTCTACCGCACTCAGGTCGAACGCTCTACCCAGCAGCAGCTGCACCACCTGCGGTAGCAATTCAGAGTCGAGTCGTTCTACCAATTCCGCCGGTAGAGCGTCGGACGCCGCCAACGTCGTGAGCAGCTCGAGCCAATGCGTCGGGTCGTCGCAGGCCACGAGCTCACTCACGACCGCCGCGCAGGTGCCTTCCACGTCGCGCTGCAGCTCCTTCGCCACCTGCGCCACGTCCTCCTGTAGCTCCGTCGCCATCACCAATGGTAGTAGCACTCTACCCTTCCGCCGGGTTTGGCTTTGCGAGATGCCAGGGGTCAACAAGCTTCAATTCAAGCTTCAAGTGGCGTCGCTTCAGAGGCGTCCGTCCGTCCGTCCGTCCGTCCAAAGCAGGAGAGATAACCGTCGAGAATCTTTCTCCTCTACAGACAGCCATGCGCAGTAGTATATTGAGCCGTTCAACGCCTCCTCCTTCCGTTCTCCTTCCTACTGCACGTCCACCAACGAGGTGATGACGTCGCCTTCGCTTACGTCGCTGGGCGGGGCTCTGCGCTCGCTGCGCCAGAGCAGCTTGGCGTGCGCTCCGACGGCCTTGGCCGCCCTGTAGTCTTTGCTCGGGTGGTCCCCCACGTGCAGGAAGCGCTGCGTCTGTAGAGCGCCCTCCCCCACCTGCCCCTGCAGCTGGCTGAAGGTCGAGTGGAAGATGCTCGCGTGCGGCTTCACATGCGGCTGGGTGAAGGAGGCCGTGACGACGTCAAAGGCGTCGCGCAGCTGCAGCCCCTCGAGCAGCGTCTCCAGGCGCTCGTCGAAGTTGGAGATGACGCCCATAGGCACCTGCTGCCGCTGCAGCCGCTCGAGCGTCGGCCGCACGTCCTCGAAGACCGTCCAGGCCTCGGGCCGCGCGAAGTGCGCGTACAGGTCGCGCGTGAAGCGCTCGCTCTGCTCCTGATGCGCGCAGTCGGCCACGTCCGCGCGCTTCATGACGTTGAGCACGAGGCGCCGCCACCACGGGAAGGCGGAGGAGGCCGAGGCCCCGTCCGAGCCGAAGTTGGGCGACTGCTTGGACAGCCGACTGAACTCGGCCGGGAAGTGCGCAGAGAGCGCGGCAGCCGCGGCCTCGCGCCGCGCGGACGAGAATCGCTGGCCCGAAGCCGCCTCCCAGAAGCACAGGTACGTCGCGCCCGGGGGCTCCGCGGGCCGCAGCAGCGTCCCCGTCGCGTCGAACGTCACGTATCGCCAGGCTCGGGTCGTCATGGGATCAGAGGGAAGTGATGCGTAGAGATGGCTACAACTACTTGACGAGATGGCTACAAAAAAGGCAACTGTTAGTTGAAGTTGACACTGTTGCCTTTGAGCCAGGGGAAGCGGAAGCTGAAGTCGAAACCTGCAGCTAGAACGTAGAACGAGAAGGTGAGTACGCTCTACATGTAGGAGAAGAAAAGGGAGGAGACCGACGCACCGTAGTGCACCACGCGGCACGTGAGCGTGAGCAGCATCCAGACGAGCGCCCTCTGCGTCTCCAGCACGAACGCGAGGTGACTCAGCGCCCCCGTCCCGGTGACGCGTCGGATGGCACTCACGACGAGCAGGAACGAGGCGCACTCGAGTAGGCTGTTGAGCAGGACTGACTGCAGTCTCTGTAGAGCGTTCTCCTGCGTGATCCCCTGGAGCTCTTTGTGGTACTGAGCGCTGGGCAGGTGCACCATGACGCGCACGAAGCCCGCGTAGAAAAGCGGGGTGATGAACTCCAAGTACTCGTTGAGCACGAGGAACTCCGACTTGAACAAGACCTCGAGGGTTATCTGCAGGACGCGCGACGGGTGCTGGTCGCAGCCGGCGTGGCGCTTCCCAAAGGAAACTTTGTCCTGTGATGGGTGTTGTGATGGTTGAGCGTATATCTTAGAGCTGAGTCCATTGGTCGCGTTCCAGCGGATGGTGGGGGGGGCGTTCGTAGGATATGCGGCACTAATTCGAGCTAGCATCGACTCCTCGCTAACCGCACGAGAGAGAGTTTTGGTGCTTGACTTCAGTGAGAACTTCTCCAGGCTGTGAACAATCTGCTTCCCCGACTGCGATATTGTATGAGGGAGACACGAGCGCAGTTGGATCTGAGAGTGTCTCTGCCTAGCAAACTTGTCGTGTTCCCCGCATATGAAGCGTCCTAGATCGAGCAGTGCAACGTCATGCACGACCACGCCAGCCTCGCGACTCAGGCGGCCGCGGATGGCCACAACCCCCTGGTACAATTCGTACAACGCCAGCGCTGTGTTCACCAAGCCAAAGGCTATAACAATCGACACGGTCGTGAGGGAGGTCATTTGCTGCATGCGCGTGGCCAAATACACAGCGTTGAAGAAGTCGACGGTGAAGGTGACGGCTTCCGGCAGCATGTCCTCCATGTGGCGGATACTGGACGCGACGATGTTTTTCGTGACTAACTTAATCAGCGGGAGCAGCATCATGACTGGAAGCTCGTATCTCGTACTCACAACGGCGTGAAAGAGCACTTGGTAGGCCGGATACACGACCAGTGTCAACGCTTGAGCGAATATGAAGAGCACGAAGCCCCAAAGCTGCTCACTGTGTCCAAGCAACGGTTTGAAGCCTTGCTGGCCCAATGCCAGTCTGAGGGACCCAGCAACGATTCCCAGCAGTGTAGGCACCATCAGGGCGCTCACAAACGGAATCGGGAACGCCAGACTTCCAGCAACAACCATACACAGCGTCGTATTTCCGATCATGGCGCAGATCAGTACAAGAATTACCTGTCTAATAGATATCGCCACAGCCTCAACTACGTTCCTCAGCTCCACGAGCATCGTGTAGGCGATGACACCACAGATGACGACGCAGCGTATCCACAGACCGTAGTTGTCTTCCCATCCAGCATTCGGGTCTTGAAGGGGGGCGCACTCGAGCGCGAGTACAAATCCTACCATCGGCAATGGAGTCCCAACGCATACAAGAAACACCCGAACGCGCGAGACCTTCCTGGTATACTCGTGGAGGGCCAGTAGCCTTTCAACTGAGAACCTGCCACGATTCTCCACTTGAAGGAACACCCAAGCCCGCCTAAGCTTGGTGCACAGAGTCCTGGAAGATCTTGCCACTTGAACTTCATTACCCCCGAGCTTTCTTGTCTTGAGGATTCCATCCCGGCTCCAACACGACAAACATGTAAATGTAAAGTGCTGATAAGATGGCGTAGACAGAGCTATGATGCCCGTTATAGCTCCCACTTGGCCTGACGCACATGAATAAATTTATGGTTTGAATATTTGTTTTGCTATGTAAGAAAAAGTGTAAGCAAAAGTGTCATGAAGAGGTAAAATAGTGCAAACTTGCGCTGGGTTAGATATATTTTCTTCTACATCACGAATGTGAGATGTACCATCCGTAGAAAACACGAACCTGCAAAAAATTGTTTTCGTTACAGCTCCTTGTGTCCGTGGATGTCCTTCACGTTCGTCGCAGTGCCCCGTGCACGCGGTGGCACTACAAAATGATGTGGTGGGCTTCTTTCATGGATACAAAGGAATTCCACATGCAGGGGCGCGTGCCGGAGCAGTACTTGCCCGTCATGGCGTACTAAGTGGGAGCCTGTGGGGAACAAGTTTCTCACTCCCATCGCCATCATGCACTCACAATATTGCTGCTTTTGTCGCCCTTTATCATCTGCGCAGCGCTGCAGACACACGTGGACTCAGAGGCATCCATGTCGCTGGGGACAACGAGCTGATCCTGCGAGTACTTAAAACTCGAGCGCCACCAAAAGCAAGACGACTACAAATGTGGTTTCTCAAGTGCAGACGTACCGCGGACAGAGTGCGAGTCGCGTCATGGACACTCTTGAGCAAGTCGGGGAACACTGCAGCGCGCAGCCTGGCCTTGACAGTACCGGAGGAAGAGCTGACGCACGACCTCGAACCAGAGGCAATTCAGGCAAGATTCCCACATATCGACACACTTGTGTCGCGATGTATGCTTGAGTGGTCTAACACGCACACAGATGCAACAGAGGCGCTAATAGATCAACGCCTACAAGGGAATAGTGGAGAGGAAGCGGCCGAGGGTTAAACCACGGCAGTAGGGTTGTTAGGACTCAATCCTCGTTAGGAGAAGTTGTCCAATATACCTCATCATCACATCGATGTCCTTCACGTTCAGTTGGAATGAAGAATACCAGTTCCAAGAATTCTCCTAATTTTTAAGGGTGCACTCTGTTTATTCAAAATTGGCTAAGATCTTGGCAGAATAGAAAATCCCCCACAATACTCCTGCGAGTCCTAATGAATTCAAGAAATGCTGCTGGCCTCGTTGCTAATCCACGGGAACTGAAACGTAAAGTCGTAACCTGCTAGCACCACCGGGCCAAAGCAAAAACACGAACTTGTGAGTGAGAAATGTCAATTTACCAGCTAGTTAGTTACCTATCTGCAAACGCACCGTAGTGCACCACCCGGAAGGTCAGCGTCAGCAGCATCCACACCGTCAGTTTACTTTGAACCAAGGCCATCTGCGTCTCCAGCACGAACGCCAAGTGATATAACGCGCGCAGGCTAATCGTGCGTTGGATCACTACCAAAAGTGCCAGGAAGGACACGATCTCGAGCCCTCCGTACGTGAAGACGGACTGCACCGTATCTCGAACGGTGGCAGGAGTAATACCGTCTAGCTCTGTATGGTATTGGACGCTTGGCAGCTGGACCATCACGCACACAAAGTTCGCGTAGCAAATGGGAACAAACGACCCTAAGTACTCGGTCAGTACGAGGCACTCCGAGCGGAACAAGATCTCGAGAGTTCTCTGGAGAATGCGCGACGTCGGATGAGGGGAATTCGCGCTTGCTCTTCTGGATGCGCTGTGTTGCTGGGATGATCTTACTGGGATGCTGCTTATCGGTGCCCCCGCACAAACCTTAGCACTCTGGCGTCTGGAGGACATCCGTCTTAAACTTTGAGATCGTTGGTTCAGATAGGCCGTGGCCATATCTACGCTGCGAATGGATAAAACTGCCAAGCTACTGAGGCGGCGGAGGTGAGCCTTGACGGCTGGCTTGAAAGGGAACTTCTCCAGCCGAGAAAGCTGAATTTTTCCAGCTTGGGAAAGTTTATGAGGCAGGCATGAGCGCAGTTGAATTTTCGAGAGTTCCTGTCTAGCGAATCTGTCGACATTTTGGCAGATTGAGCAGCCCACTTCAAGCAGATTCAACCGTTCACCGCTGCACCGCATCTCTCGGTTGACCTGCCGCTGCAGTTCGTACGACGTCCCATACAGACTCTGCAGCGTTATAACCGAGCGAATAATGTCCACGGCCATCACGGTCGCCACTGTAATGGTCGACGACGTTCGCTGCATACATGTAGCCATGTACACGGCATTGAAGAAGTCCACGGTGAAGATGATCGACTCGGGCATCATGTCCTCCATGTAGTCGATGCTCTCAGCCACAACATTTTTCATGAGAATCTTGATGATTGGCAGTAGAAACAAGACCGGTAACTCGAATTTCGTATCCGTCACTGCGTTGAAGAGCACCTGGTACACTGGGTAAATTACGAGCGTCGCCGCTTGAGCCATGATAAACAGAACGAAGCCAAATATCTGGGCGTGGTGGGAGACCATCTTCTTGAAAGTTTGGGTACCGAACGCTATCCGGAGAGAAATGGCTACAATAGCGAGCAACGGGGGCACCATGACAATGCTCATGAATGGAATGGGAAACGCCAAGTAAGCAGCTACAGCCATGCACAACGCGATATCCACCACCACCACACAGACCAGGACGAAAATCGTCTGCAACACTGAGATCGCCACCTCTTCGATCAAGTTCTTGAGCTCTACGAGCATCGTGAAGGCGATGACACTGCAAATGACGGCACTTCGTACCCAGATGCCGATGTTTTCGCTCCAGCCAGCGTTTGGGTCTTGGAGTGGCACGCACTCCACCAACAGAACAAAGGCGACCATGGGCAATGGGGTACCGAGGCACACCACGAACACTCGAGCGCGTGATGTCCGTCGAATGTACTCTTCGAGTGACAGGAACCTTTCGATGGAGTACCTGCCTCGATAGCTTATTTGCACCCGCATCCACGCCCGTCTGAGTTTGATTAGCAGAATCTTAATGGGCATCTGCATTGCTCGTCTATGCACTTGAGCATGCCCTGGACGTCGTGGCTGGGGTGGAGCCATCATGGCATCAAACCAAAATGACAGTCAATGACGAGTTCAAGTGCTACAATTATAGGCGAAGTGAGAAACAAAATAAATAGTTTCTCCTGATGCCGGACACTATTTGTAGAGCCACAGACACATGACAAATCGAGAAGAAGCTATGAACAATATCTACATGCTAATCTGTAAGTTTTTTTTAATCTGTAGGTATCACTTAGATACTTGCGTTGGTCCACGAAAACTGGAAGGTGAAGTCGAAACCTGGGAAATAGCAACAACATAATCAGCTGAAGCTAGTCAAGGAGAGCTCTCACTAACTCACCATAGTGAACCACTCGACACGTCAGCGTCAGCAGCATCCACACGATCAGTTTGCTCTGGATCAACGACGTCTGCGTCTCCAACACGAACGCTAGGTGATACAGTGCATCCATGCCAATAGTACGTCGAATGGCAAACACGAGGAGCAAAAATGACAGAAGCTCGAGTAGTCCGTAGTAGAAGACCGGCAGCAGCGTATCCATCACGTTGTCTTGTGTGATGCCGTCGAGTTCTGTGTGGTACTGCGCGCTCGGGAGTCGAACCATGATGAGCAGGAAGTTGACGTAGAAGGCTGGTGTGAAGGACTCCAAGTACTCGGTGAGAACGAGACACTCCGTCATGAACATAATTTCCAGCGTTCGCTGGAGAATCCGTGATGGGGGTACTGAATACGACGAAATGACGCTTTGAGTCCGCGTGGCCGTGCTTTTTTGCGATGTCTTGGTGGTGATACTGTTCATGACCGAAACTGCGTAGGCCTTGGTAGCAATTTGTCTTGCAGCCTTCCATCCTGCACTTTGAACAGGTTGGCACAGATGTGGAGCGCTAGTGCTGTTGTCTATCGGTACAACACTCGTACTAAAGGCGCGTCGTCGGTGCGCTTTAATAGGAGGTTTGAGTGGGTACTTCTCCAACCGGGCGATGGTGCTTTTGCCAGTCGAGGAGAGCGTATGAGGGAGACACGAACGCAATTGGATCTGCGAGAGCTCCTGCCTCTCGAACTTGTCGCGGTGCTGGCACAACGAGCAGCCAACCTCCAACAGATCCAGGGTAGTAATATTGCTGCCCAAGTCATGATTCAGTCGCCGTTTGATCTCTATCCCAGTATGGCGCAGTCTCCGAAGAGCGTAGACAGTATGAAACACGTCAACGAACATGATAGCCGCTACCGTAAAGACCGACGAAGCCTGGCGCATGCAAGTGGCCACATAGACAGCATTGAAGAAGTCGACAGTGAAAATGACCGACTCGGGTAGCATGTCCTCCATGTAGTAGATGCTCGACGCGACAATGTTCTTGACCATCATCTTGACAATCGGGAGCAGCATCATAACGCTGAGCTCAAAGTGCGTGTTCACGGAGGCGCTAAACAGCACCTGGTAGATGGGGTAGACGACCAGCGTCAGCGCCTGAGCGAAGATGAAGAGCACGAAGCCGTACAACTGCGCTGGGTGCTCCTGCATCTTCTTGAACCCGTCACCTCCGAACGAAACTCGGAGCGCCACCGCCACAATCGCGAGCAACGGAGGCACCATCAACAGACTCATGAACGGGATTGGGAACACCAAGTAGGCCGCTGCGGTCATCAGCAGCGTAGAATCCACCACCATCACGCAAACCAGCACGAAACCTGCCTGTCGTATGGAGACTTTGACGCCCTCGATCAAATACTTCAGCTCCACGAGCATCGTGGCCGCGATCACGCCGCAGATGACAGCGCTGCGAATCCAAAGACCGTAGTTCTCTCTCCACCCAACGCTCGGGTCTTGCAGCGGTACGCATTCTACCAGCAAAACGAAGGCGGTCATGGGGAACGGAGAACCCAGACACACGAGCAGCACTCGAAGTCTTGAAGTGCGCTGCGTGTATTCCCCCAACGCAAGAAGTCTCTCGATGGAGTACTGTCCTCGGTGGCTCACTTGGGTCGACTTCCACACGTGCTTGAGTCTGCCCAGCACGGTTTTGGGCTTCTTCAATCGCCTTGTGGGGCTGGCACCGCGCACTGGACGCTGTGGCTGCGGTGCGACGGAAGGGGTAACCATGAGTCAGCACTGAAGTGTCTTGGCGCTTGAGAAGAGAACTTCTCAACAAGAAGTCCAAATACGAATAGCCTGGCAGCTGATTTGGTGAGGGCTAATACTGGAAGCTCACGATACAGACGACTTGGAGGACACACCAGTGGGACTGTAATGGTTGATAGGATGGAACTTCCTGGTCCTGCTTGTCACCTTCTGGAGAAGCAGGATCGTGGGGATACATTAACCGAGACTTACGCTCTTCTTCCTTTTGGTTCCTCATCCTACTCGTTACGCATAATGTTGTGTGGTTGATTTTGGATAGGCGGCGGCGGCATGGGCCTCGGGCTCTTCCATTAACGGAGTGCGAGGCAACGCCGCATTGGGGGCCACTTAGGCGGCGCAGGCAGCCTCCTGAGCCGACTCGACCACGAACTCGCCGGCGATCTCCAGCGGCGAGTTGGCCCACTCCACCTTGGGCAGGTACTCGCCCTTGGGCACGAAGTGGCGCGGCAGGTCGAGCGTGGTCCAGACGTCCTCCAGAGCCGTCATCAGGTCCTCCACCATAGCGTCCGAGTGGGTCGGCAGCGGCGTCAGACGCAGACGCTCCTCGCCACGGGGCACGGTCGGGAAGTTAATGGGCTGCACGTAGATGCGGTGCTTCTCCATGAGGATGCGCGAGGCCTCCTTGACCTTGACGGCGTCGCCCACCATCAGCGGGATGATGTGGCTCACACTCGGCAGCAGAGGGAAGCCGGCGTCCACCAGCTTGTTCTTGAGCTCCTGCGAGCGGGCGTGCATGGTGGCACGCTCCACCTGGCTCTCCTTCAGGTGGTTTACCGAGGCGCGGGCGCCGGCGGCGAGCATGGGAGGCATGGACGAGCTGAAGATGAAGCCCGAGGCGCACGAGCGCATGGCGTCCACGAGCGCGGCGTTGCCGGCCACGTAGCCGCCCATGATGCCGTAGCCCTTGGCCAGGGTGCCCGTCACCATGGTGATACGGTCCAGGCAGTGGTCACGCTCAGCGACGCCGGCACCGCGGTTGCCGTACAGTCCCACGGCGTGCACCTCGTCGTTAAAGGTCATGGCGCCGTACTTGTCGGCCAGGTCGCAGATCTCGTGCAGCGGGGCCACCGTGCCCTCCATGGAGTTGACGCTCTCGAAGAGGATGAGCTTGGGCGCGTTGGGGTCGGCCATCTTGAGCTTCTCCTCGAGGTCCTTTGTGTCGTTGTGCTTGTAGATGTACTTCTTGGCGCCGCTGTGGCGTATACCCTGGATCATGGACGCGTGGTTCAGGCTGTCCGAGAACATGATGAGGTCGGGGAAGATCTTGGTGAGGGTGCTGATGACGCTGTCGTTGGCCACGTAGCAGGATGTGAAGAGCAGCGCCGCCTCCTGCTGGTGAAGGTCGGCCAGGTCGCGCTCGAGCAGCACGTGGTTGTGGTTGGTGCCCGAGATGTTGCGGGTGCCGCCCGAGCCGGCGCCCGACTTCATAAGGTACTCCTGCATGGCGGCGATGACCTTGGGGTGCTGGCCCATGCTGAGGTAGTCGTTGCTGCACCAGGCGACGACCTCCTTGGTCTTGCCCGAGTCCTCGTGGTGCGTGGCGCGCGGGAACTTGCCGCGCTTGCGCTCCAGGTCAGCGAACAGGCGGTAGCGGCCCTCGCGCTTGATGGTCTCGATGGTCTGCGCGAAGCCCTTCTCGTACTGCGTGGCCGAGAGGCCGCCGACGCGGTTCTGACGCGTGGCCGCCGTAGGGAAGCGCGCCACGGCGGACGAGTAGGGCTTGGGGCCGCCGAGCTGCGCGGCCTTCTGCTGCTGCGCCTTCTTCTTGAGCTCGGCGATGCGCTTGAGCGTGGCGTGCGACGTGGTGGACGTGGCGTGCGCCTGCGAGCTGCTGCCGCCGGCGGCCGCGGCGCCCATGACCGAGGACATGTGCGGGCACATCTTGGCCAGCTGCGAGATGTTGGGCAGCAGCGCGGCGCGGGACGTGGGCAGCGCGTGCATGAAGGGGCAGCGCGAGGCGGCCTGCATGCGCCCGGCGGCGACGGAGGCGCGGGTGAGGGCCATCGTGAAGGGGGGGCGGACGGCGCGAGGGGCTTGTGCTGGTGGTCACCAGTTCCAAAATGAACAATCGCGCAGGAGGCGGGGCAGACCACCAGCAGGGGAGCGCGGCCATTGGTCTAAAATATGTAAATGCGGAGACCTGCATTAATCGATAGTATAAACTGTCGATTTTATCGCTATACTCAGGTATGGTGAAAGTGTTTTGTGTCTAGACTTTAAAGCAAGTTTAGAACGCAGAACCAGGATAGTCGATCTCGGCAGCGTGTGGTCAGGCTTTACCGTGCGAAGCACCGTTTGTGTCGGCTGAACGGTTTCGGCGTGTCTTCCCTCCCGAACAGCGCGCAAGGCCGGGCCAGCCTTATCCAGCTACATACAGCGTTCAAGTCTAACTGCCTGCACCAACGGGATACCGAGCGGAGGAACTGGGCTCCCTCGGGCGAGGAAAACCTTCGGCCGCGAGAAACGCACACCCCGGACTGATCATATTTTGCGTCACTCAACATGGCGACCCGCCGCCCCACGTTGCGTACGATGTCCGCCACCGGCAAGCGCGGCGGCGATGGGGAAGAGGTGGCCAGATGCGTTGGCCGAACTGTCGATAGGATGCGGCCCGTAAAAGCTCGGAGACCGTGGTGCCGCGCTCGGGCAAGCGAGCTCTGCATCGAGCGTTGTTGCGATGCAACGAGCGTGTTGCTTGGGGTCGGTTTGTCTGGCGGCGACGTTTTTAGCAGCCTCTGAAGCAGCACCGGCGGGACGGCGCCTGCTCGCTATGTCTAATTGCGTGCCGCTGGCACACTTGCATGCGCTGTTTGCAAGCGCGCCGAGCTGTTCCGATGGCGCCGCACAGCTGGGCAGCCAGCAGACTGCGGCTGGTTCCGGAGGTGCGGCCGCCTTTGCCAAGCGAGACTCAACGTCTCGACGAGCCCAAAATCCGCACGTGATCGGATTTGGGTCCGCCTGGGTTCTACCATAAGATAATCGCTCGGATTGCGCTTCGACCGTGCAGAGCGGTGTCTTCAACGTCGAGGTGTCGCGCAGGCGGAGGTTAAACCCGCCAAGCAATGGCTGAGGGGGCAGACTACGGCGCGCTGAGCAATCGACTCGATTGCTCGATTTCTGTATCGACTTACATGTATCGAGGCGAGCAGACTGCTTGAAGGTCAAGCACCAGGTTGAATCGAGAGCTGCCCGTGCTCAGGCCCGTGACCCCGTTCGGTGAGCCGCTCATTCAATCCAACGCGGGCAAATGATCCGAGTAATGCCGATGATTTCCAAGCGGATCAGCACCAACTTCGTGTAGTTCGCACCGGACCAAGGCTCATTTCGCTGGCACCGACCGCGTGCCTCGGTTACCTTCGCCTCTCACTGGCGGGGGCCACGCCAGTCGCCCACGCCCCGCACTGAAACGCTCTGCTTGGGTCTGCACGCAAGCACATAGATCCTCCGCGCCCAAGCACCCGCACTCGCCACCACTCGATCTGCCATCCTAGACTGCTTGCAACATGTGAAGTCCGCTTCGAAACTGGACCAAAATTGGTCTGGAATTGGTCCTGCTTCAAAATTGCACCACCGGATAATCGAGCAATAATGCGCTAGAGCAGGTTCAGTTTTCCAATCGGCTAAACCGGTATGTAATCCGGTATTCCCTTCTCCAGGCCCACTAATACGCTCAAACATTCCTCCTCATAACAGCACCCGCATACTTTTCACATCGACCCTATCAAAGCATCATGGGCGAGCGCAAGGTGCTGAACAAGTACTTCCCGCCGGACTTCGATCCGTCGCTGATCCCGCGGCGCAAGAAGCCCAAGAATGAGCAGGTGGAGGTGCGCATGATGCTGCCCTTCTCCATCCAGTGCGCCACCTGCGGCGAGTACATGTACCGCGGCAAGAAGTTCAACTCGCGCAAGGAGGAGGTGCTGGAGGAGAACTACCACGGCATCCGCATCTACCGCTTCTACATCAAGTGCATCACGTGCTCGTCCGAGATCACCTTCAAGACGGACCCCAAGCGCGGCGACTACGTGGCCGAGCACGGCTGCCAGCGCAACTTCGAGCCCTGGCGCGAGACGGAGGACGAGCAGGAGGCCGCCATCGCCCAGCGCGCCGAGGAGGAGAAGGGCGACGCCATGAAGGCGCTCGAGAACCGCACGCTCGACTCCAAGCGCGAGATGGACATCCTGGACGCGCTGGACGAGATCAAGGCCATCAACCAGCGCCACGCCAAGGTGGACACGGACAAGCTGCTGCAGCAGCACGCTGACGAGGGCAAGCTCAGCAAGGAGGAGCAGGAGGAGCAGCTCGAGGAGGACCGGCGCGAGGCGCATCGCGTGTTTGCGGAGAGGCAAAAGCTGCAGCAGAAGCAGAACACGCTGAAGAGGCCAGTAGGTGATGCAAGTGAAGATACCAAGGCGACTACAGCTGCGACCGGGCTGACGTCCTCGATTGGTGAAAGTAAAGCTGACTCAACAGCAGCAGCGCCGCTTACACTGGCGGTGACGATAAAGAAGAAGACCACAGTAGTTGCCAAGAAGAAGAAGAAGGCCAAGGCGAAGGCACCAGCAGCACCTGTAGCCAGCCTAGTAGCTGAATATAGTGACAGCAGCGACGAATAGGAGGATCTAGACGTGTTGAACAAAATGCTATCTTCTCTCTTCTCTCAGCACGGAATCGTTCGCGTAGATCTCGTTACTGGTTGGGCTCATACGGTGCCAGCAGGTTCTCGGAGAAGGCCTTAAGCGACGGCACGCCGCGCACCTCCTCGGTCAGCAGCGGCATTTCCACGACGTGGAAGTCCTCGTACAGGTCGTAGATCTGGTCGATGTACTTCTGCTGCATCTTTTGGCGGGCACCGCAGCTCTTGCACGTTGATCCCTCCTCCGGGTACAGCACCTGGTTCACGACCACATTGTGCACGTCGATCTCGTACTTGGTGAGCTCCTGCACAAGGCGCTCCGTCTCGTAAAGCGACAGGAACTCGGGGATGCACACGCACACGAACGTGGTGCGCTCCGGGTCCTTAAACTGCGCGTTCACCTTCTGGATGACCTCGCGCGTCTGCTCCAGCTTGCCCAGCAGCATCTCCTGCGAGGGCAGCGCGCCGCCCAGCAGCGCCGACACCTGCGAGAACATGCCCGAAAACTGGTTCTTGAGCGACAGGATCTTGTCGAAGGCCTTGTCCAGCGCCGTGGGGAAGCTCAGCAGGCGCAGCGTGTGGCCCGTGGGGGCCGTGTCGAACACGATGACCGAGTAGTCCATGTTCTGCACCTGCTTCATGAGCTCCGCGAAGCTCATGGCCTCGTCGATGCCGGGGATTGAGTTGGTCAGGTCCTTCATGAACGAGGCCATGCCCGAGTTGTCCTGCACGCCATCGGCATTCATCTCCTCCAGCTAGCAAGGGCAGCAACAAAACGTTGGTAGAGTCAGTAAATCGAAGTGGGGCAGTAGGTAGAGGCGGTAGAGCGGCGTCCTACGTCGACATTGGGGTCAATCTCCATGACCGCGAGGTTGGTGAAGCCGTTGACGGGCGTCGGCTCGCGCGTGAACTTCTGGCCGAACGCGTCACTACGCAGGAGAGAGGGGTAGAATAAAGCAAGTAGAGTGAGCGCCAGAGGAAGAGAAAGGTAGAGCGCATGTACTACTTGCAGTACAGCGCAGACCTGAGGTTGTGCGCGGGGTCCGTGGACACGATGAGGACCTTCTCGCGCTGCGCCGCCAGCTGGATGGCCAGGCAGCAGGACGTGGTGGTCTTGCCCACGCCGCCCTTGCCGCCCACGAAGATCCACTGCAGCGACTTCTGCGCCACCAGGTTGCGCAGGCTCGCCTCGGGTACGTCCGCCACTTCGTCGGCCATTTCTGCGCTTTGGCTCGGTTGTTTCAATAGTGCAGCCACGTCGGCAGCGAACCTTAGCTAGAGTCGTTCTAAGTGCGTTTCGAACTTAGATATATGTCTATTTTGACTTCCCGATAAACATATTGCCTTCCTGGAAGACTTCGCGTTGGACCACAGACTCCATTAGCAGCACCCCGAGCTGAGACCAAGATGATGTCGGCTCTGCTCCGCTCCGCCGCGCGCCGCCCGACGGCCACGCTGGTGTCCCGCACCACTCAGCAGCAGCAGCGCTCGCTGTGGGCGAAGGTGCCCGAGGGCCAGGATGCGGACCGCGTGGCCAGCCGCATGCAGACGATCCTGGCGGGCGACGGCACGCTCAAGACGCTGGCGCTCAAGCGCTTCCACGAGAAGAAGTGGCAGAAGCGCAAGCGCAAAGCCGAGGAGCAGAACATCCGCCGCGCCAACCGCCGCGTCGGATCCATGATCGACTTCATCCTGCGCCGCAAGAAATCGTGCGTCTCCTGCTTCTGCTGCTGGCTGTGTCAATTAACTGTTGCTGACCGTGTTGGTTTTGTGTGGCTGTGCTGTGCTGTGCAGGGGCCACTAAGCTGGAGCAAGGAGAGCTGCGTCTGCCTACTACTACCCAGAGACTAGAGAGAAGAGGAGATACAGAGCCCGACTTGTTGAATAGTGAGCGCCGCTAGTGGCGAGGAGAGATGATCGTGGAAATCGAGTGTTTCGCCCGAGTTGCTGGCTTGGAGTGCTGCTGAACAGGGAGAAGCAAGCAGCAAGTCGAGTGTTTTACGTTACTGGCGCTACAGCAAGCTGTAAAGCAGGGAAACCGGAACAGGGAACGCAGTGCAGATGTGCTACGAGTTGCAGGGTTCCTGCTTCTTCATTAGGAAGGGGATTATAAAGACGCGGCTCGAGGGCCGATGTGTTTGTTATCTGCGAGTATGGAGGCGACGTTGGCAGCGGCCAACGCTGCTCAGCTGGGTACCGCTTAAGCGAGCCACGCCTTGATGTTGGCGATCTGCTTCTCCACGGCGCTCTTGCTGGTGCCGCCCGTGACGTTCTTGCGCTCGACGCTGACGTCAAAGTTCCAGACGTCCAGGACATCCTGCTCGAACTTGGGGTGCAGCGTGGACAGCTCCTCGAACGTGAGCGAGCTCAGCGGCTTGTTCTTGTCCTCGGCCAGACGCACGGCGGCGCCGGCGACGTGGTGGGTCTCACGGAAGGGGACGCCCTTGCGCACCAGGTACTCGGCCAGGTCGGTGGCCAGCATCTCCGTGACGAGGAAGCTGCGCATCTTGTCGCCGTGCGGGGTCATGGTGGCCAGCACACCGGTGGCGATCTGCAGGCAGTCCTGGATGGTGTCGACGACGTCGAAGAGCGCCGTCTTGTCCTCCTGCAGATCCTTGTTGTACGAGCGCGGCAGACCCTTGAGCGTCACGAGGAAGCCGTTGAGGCGGCCGATGACGGTGCCGCTCTTGCCGCGAAGCAGCTCGAGCGCGTCCGGGTTCTTCTTCTGGGGCATGAGCGAGCTGCCCGTGCTGTAGGCGTCGGCCATGGTCACGAACTTGAGCGTGTTGTAGATGATAAGGTCCTCCGAGAGCTGCGAGAGGTGCACCATGAGCATCGAGGCCCAGAAGAGGAACTCGGCGATGAAGTCGCGGTCGCACACGCCGTCCAGGCTGTTGGGCGTCACGTTAGCGAAGCCCAGCGACTTGGCCAGCGCCTCGCGGTCCAGGCCGAACGAGTTGCCGGCCAGCGCGCCGTTGCCCAGCGGCATGTAGTCCACGCGCTTGGTGAGGTCGGCCAGGCGGTCGGCGTCACGCAGCAGTGCCGCGCCGTGGCTCAGCACCCAGTGCGAGAAGCGCAGCGGCTGCGCCGGCTGCAGGTGCGTGAAGCCGGGCATGAGCAGCTCGATGTTGTTCTCGGCCAGCTGGTTGGCCGTGCCGATGAGCTCCTTGAGGCCCTCCTGGATGCCCACGATGGTGCGCTTGAGGTACAGGCGCACGTCCGTGGCCACCTGGTCGTTGCGGCTGCGGCCCGTGTGCAGCTTGCCGCCCACGGCGCCGATGAGCTCCGTGAGGCGGCGCTCGTTGGCCGTGTGGATGTCCTCGTCACCGTCCTTGGGCTCGAACGTGCCGGCCGCCCACTCCTCGCCGACCTTGTCCAGGCCGGCCACGATGGCGTCAGCCTCGGCCGTCGTCAGCACGCCGCTCTTCTCGAGCGCGCGCGCGTAGGCCTGGCTGCCGTCCAGGTCCACGCGCCACATGCGCTTGTCCACGGACAGCGACTCGTTGAACTTGTTCATGACCGGGTCCACGTTGCCGCGGAAGCGGCCGCCCCAGAGCTTCTTGGCTTCCTTCGGTGCCTCGGACATGGCGGAAATGGCTACACTACGTTACTCTTGGCTACTGCGCTTGGGCTCTCGTCTTGAGTTGTGAGAGCGCGTTTAACCGGAGCTGATGACCACCAGCGCTCATCTCGCGTATTAGCGGGCGGATCCCAAGATCGTCTTTCCGCCAATCGGCGCACGCGATCGTGTACCATGTGTGAGTGGTACATGGCTTCACCAGCGGTGGAAGGCATGGCGACGACGACGGACGCCACGACGGCTTGGGATGACCAGCGCGTGTGGGAAGACGCGGGTTTCCTGTGCTTCCTGGAGGAGCACAAGGTCTCTACGAAGGACCTGTTGACTCCGTCGTGCAATGGCGACTCGCTTCGCTTCTTCCGGTAAGGCGATATTGGCGCCTAAAGTTGTGTATCATTCCATGTCCTCAGATTCACGTTTTCCTTGTTTTCTCTGCGTCACACGCCTCCAGACTCAAACAACTTGCTGGGACCGGTGCAACAGAAGATGAAGACCCTCGACTGCAGGCTATTGCTGCCAATTTGGCCCGAGAAGCGGCTGAAAACGACACAGAGCACGTCGAGCAGGCTGTACCACAAGCTGTTCCATGGCTTCCAGGTTTCTATTCGCTGCCGGTGTCGGCTCCATTGGCTCGAGTGGGTCTCTACAAGGAAGGCCAGCTGTACGGTATCGACATTTCGTCGGGTTATGCGGTGTCGCTGCTGGACATTCAGCCGGGAGAGCACGTCCTGGACCTGTGCTGTGCCCCGGGAGCCAAGTTGACCATGATCGCCGACCTCCTGCAGCTTCGCGGGAGCGTCACGGGCGTCGACTTTTCGCGATCGAGACTGGGCGCTTGTAGGCAATTGGTGCACAAGTACCAGCTCTTCCAGCCCGAGAGTGAGGCCGCAGACACCAAGTGGAGATGCAGACTGTTCCATGCGGACGGAAGGACCTTCAACATCGGACCCAAGACGGAGTGCGCACACATCGACGGGATGGAAGTGCTGCTGGACACGCAGGAGATTGCGTCGCGAGCGCCCAAAGACCGGATGCGCAAGCGTAAGAACAAAAGTGCTCGGGCGAGGGACGCCAAGCGGCAGAAGCTGCTGGTTCTGGACTCCGCCCTGTACGACAAGGTGCTCGTGGATGCCGAGTGCACTCATGACGGGTCGATCCGCCACCTGCAGCGACTGAATACTGCCGCCAAGTGGGAGGAATATGTGCGCGACCACTTGAACTCGAGCGAGATTGAGCGGATCTTGAAGCTGCAGCATGGACTAATCCGGAACGGCTTTAGTATGTTGCGGCCTGGTGGCACCATGATCTACAGCACCTGCAGTCTGTCTGTAAAGCAGAACGAAGACATCGTCTCAAGCTTCCTCCAGGACGAACCGCTGGCTAAGCTTGACCCGATCGTGCGTAGTGAAGATGTGCCGTGCCAGGTACGATAGCATTTCGGCTGCAGTTTATCCATTGCATCGGTCTAACCTAAGACTGTACGCTTCTTAAATTGACAGGAGGGAAGACTTCCAGGCACCATCCGCTTCACGCCGTCGCAGAACACAAGCGGGCTCTTCATCGCTCGCATCCACAAGGCAGCATCAGATCTGCCCTCAACTCACCAAGACCAAAATGACGGCATTGGTGGCACGGACTGAAGCTGGATGGAATGATAAGGATACGTTTGCCGTCTTCAGTACCGAAATCCTCGACTCACTCGTCGCGAACCATGCCAGGAGCGCTGTTCGTCCATGATCTTGTCTTAGGGTTCGTTTGGTGATCGTTCTCACCCTGTGAATCGCACGAGCGCTGTCCGAACGCACCTCGTCTAGGTTTCTGCTGCTGTTTCACGCTCGGACCCACCACACCAGACAGCAAGATCGCGGAGCTGAGACGTCGAACTCGATGCCGCCCTGTTATAGAGACCCTACGAGTGCTGCGCCCACTAGTGGACGACCTCCGCAGACTGCTGAATATGCGTCTGACGCCGGGGAAGGTCTCGAACGGGCAGAAATACTCGAGCGAGCCTCGCATGGTGCTCAACTCCTCTTCATCTGGATCTGTGGCCTCTTCCTCTGGGATTTCTGAAGGTTTTGGCGGCCGCAGGAACCTCCAGCAGCGTGTGAAAGCCCCCGTGAAGACGTTCCACGCGTGACGCTGCATCCAGAAGAACATGATGATGAGGCGATTGAGCAGAATGCTCTTGGTGTTGAGCACCGTGACGTTTTGCCCCACGTGGAAATGAACCAGGTCTCGTTCGTGCAGTCCGCTACGCTCCATCGGGATGAAGACGCTGGCGTACGCCACCGCGAACATCAAGGCCCACAGCAACCACAGCACCAGAACCACCTGCACCTTGGAGAACAAGAGCTGTCGCCTCACCGGAGGAGTGACGGCGTCCAGTAGCTGGACCCACACGAACCAGACAAAGGCGCTACCCACCGCCCAGCATCGATTGTCCCAGCTCATCATGTCGGCCACGCACAGACAAGCAACCGAGCAGTGCATCATCGAGAAGATGAACCCGAAGTTGTGGAACAGCAGCGCGCGTAGCATATCGCGTTGGCTCGCGCAGGCGAACACGCTGCAGAAGGCCATCGTGAGCGTGAAACCCACTACTGGGATGACGTATTGGGCTGATGATTGAGCTCCGCTTGGTGGAAGTCCTAGTGTCACCACGGGAAGCGCTAAACCTGCTGACCCAGTCGCGTAGATTCCCAAGAGCTTGATAGTACTCAGCCGGCCTGAAGTCTGCACTGGCCACGACAGCAGCAGCGTGTTGCGCGTATCGATAGCGCTGAGTCGCAGTGCCACGAGCGTAATTTGCTGGTGATGCCGCGCCGTGTCGTTGCCGCTGGTGATCGACATCTCCGGTGCCGTGATGCCCAGTTGCTTATGCAAGACGTAGCTCCTACGATTGGTCTCGACGCCCAGACTGGCAGTACGTGAGTACCGCACAGGACGCAGCACAAGTTGGGCTCGGTACAGTTGACAACGCACCAGTTTCGACCCAGCGCTGCGTGCACCGAACAACTTGCGCTTCGTGTAGAGCACCCGCATGACGAATGGGATGAGCGTGGCTAGTGCGTTCTCGAAGAGCCCAATGACCGGCAGCGAGACGTTGAGAGCGGAGTAGATTGGGATCACCAATTCGAGGCGCGTTGAGTCCACATCGATGACCATCAAAAACACCAGCGCCGCGATGATCATGAGCACGACCAGCACCAAAATGTTGCTGCGTACAGCCACTACGAAGGTGCGAAAGTTGGCGTCCATGGACACCGTGAGCTGCAGGATGAGCCGGAGCGGAACGAGGCTGACGATACGAAGCGGATCCGCCAAGAAGAAGGCGAGCAGCGACCATGTGACGAGATTCGCCACCGAGAAGAACCAGAACTCGTAGTGTTGGGTCAGCAGCCGCAGCACGTCGATGCTGGCGGTGCCGATTGTGCTTACGATGGACGTCAACGACATCACCACAGAAATTGGCCCCAATACTAGCCCAACGTTGCGAGGTGCAGCCACCACCACGAGTGTAAGCAGCGTGCCCAGCACCTGGCCGAGGTGCAGAATCCCGAAATGTTTCTTCATCCACCAGAGGAACTTGAGGTTCAGCTGCGGGCCTTGAAGCCAAAGCGACAGCGTTTGCCGCAGATCCACGACGGGCAGAGAGCGAGTCGCCTCGAATTTGTACAGGAAGGACGCATTGTCGCGACCGTCGGAGTGCCGCCTTGATTTCGTGAACTTCTCGTCCGGCGTAGTGTGTCGTCGCGGGAACGGAGACACTCGGATCACCGTCATAGCGACTCGAGGGGATTATTGACACGACGGAGGAGCCTGGTGACAGCAACGCGATGCTAAGAATGACAATGGAATGGCAGTCACCAAGCCTTTTATAGCGACGGAACGGAGGGTTCTTTTGTCAAGGTGGACAAGACGCGTGCTCGGTGATCTGTGTGCTGTCATCCACTGCTCTCGCTCAAAGAGACCTGCTGCACTTGCTTTTCTGGAACTTTGACGTGGCTTTTCAGCCTTCCAAGCCACCGCGCTGGTCATATCAATAGGTCGGGGCCATTTCCGTCTCCAGCATCTGCAAGCAGCACCGGTTCTTGCATGCGGTAGTTGCTCGTAGTCCAGTGGCTCTGCGAAGGTCGGAAATGGGCTGGTGTACTCGATCGACCTCTTGATGAAGAGGAGCTGGGCTGGATCGCACAGAGCAAGTTCGTTGTGTCTGCTTGACCTGCTAAGGTGGAATATATCGCCGAGTCTTGCTCTCATGGCGTGGTGGCTCTGGTTCATCTGGATTCTGATACTTGACGCGCTCACCCCCAGCGTCACGCAGCAGCTGAGGCTGCGCAAGTTCGCTCTCCCAGTCATTCTTGTAGTTTTGTCAGTTGCTGCAGTGTGCGCGGTTGAGATCGTTGCGGGTGATGGTAAAACTTTCACGTCACGGTGCTGTTGGCTATACCCTTGCCTAAAATCGGGACTTTCGAAGAGCACACCAGCTCTCTCGCAGTACAGCGAATCATCACAATCATTGGGTGGAATGCGCGGCTTGTCCTACTAACGTGTGATGTCGTGAAAGTCAACGGGGGAGTTGGATTCATGTATTTACACCATGAGTTTTGACGCTTTATCCACTGGCAAAGGAGATGGAGCTCTCTGTGGGGGGACGCGCAAGTCTCCCGCTTCTTTGATGAAGTTGTCGAGTTTGGGCTGTGCGAAATGACAGCTGGGTGAAATGCGCTCGTGGGGACAACGTGAGCATCACACAAAAAACGTCGTGAATACAACGACGAGGCTCCCTTCATTTCCGCTTTCCCGCATTGAGAGGACCAATAATACGCCTCTCGTGGACTCAGCTCAGCTTCGCTTGGTGGTCGTGGTACAAGTAGCACTCCACTTTTTCCACTATACTCATGGATTTACTTGGGCGCAGACAACCGAGCTTATGGAGAATCAGCTTGACCCAAGTCGCGAATGCCACCACAGCTGAAGTTGTGGGACCAAGCACGCGCGTGGTGCAGAACGGAAGGAGAGGCGGCGCGGTTGGTGAAAAGAGTGATGCGGGCTGGTTCTACGAACTGCAACTGGTACACGCTTTGCCTATCGTGGACATTTCCAGAACCCCACTTTCCGCAATGCTTCCGCCCGCGACGTACGGGCAAGCAATACGATGGATGCACCATGTAAAACCTGCGCTGGTGTGACTCAATCGGATCTGTGTGGCATTTTGCTGTGTACTCTTCTCACCCGCGGACTCTATTCGCCCTTGGGTGCCGCTGGTCGGCGCAGTCTCCATGATCCCGTCCCTGTGCTTCGTATTGCTCCTAACTTATCGCTTGAAGTTTTCGCCCTTTTACAACGAAATTACGAGTGCTGGCTCATCTCGATCCTCAGTGCCATCAACTGGATTGGCTTAGGTCGCATCTTTGAGGATTCTCGAGCTGCTGTGTGCGTTGTCCTCTGGCTGAGCTCACAGATCGTCGTATCCGTCGATGCGAATTATCGCACGGACCCGTCGACGGTCAGATCTACGATACTGTTGGGGCCGTTATTGATAATGGTCGTGGCATGCTGCGCGTACAGGTTAATCCCGGATTCCAGCTCTCCTAAGCTGCCCATCGGCATCTTGACTATGGAGTCGCGGCAGACCGTCATTTTCACGTCGTCAACGCTCGTCATCTTCTTGGTCAAAAAGGCGTATTTGCGAGTATATCGGCAACGAGTTCAAGCTCGCAACCAGGTGGATCTGGAGTCTAGTGGTGACCGGCATGTCATATCATGCGTCGTTCTGCACGCCCGGATGCACCTGGTTCCGGTCATCTCGAAGCAGCGACTGAGACTCGGTACTGTTGTCCGGAACCAAGCCGCCACAGCGTCATGCGCTCAGCAACTTCGATTAGCCCACCACGGCTCCATTATCCTGGACGTTTGTCGGAAAAGCAGCTCGAACTTTTCGTATCGCCTCGGACTCAGGTTTTGCTGCACTTGATCGCAATCGTAGGCCTCGTCTCGACTGCCACCGCTTGGATACTGCTACTTTATCACGTTGGAAAGTACACTCTGCACATCGGAATCGTTGCAAGCTGTTATTTGCGTGAGAAGACCAAAAACGAACACTACACTACATGTACGTACAGTACACGTACACTAGCACAGCAGTTTGCAGACTACTTCGAAGTACAAGATTTCCACGACAAAAAAGCTGGTGCTAAGTATCCTATCCGGTCAAAAACGCAGCAGGTCCATTCGCTGCTTTGGTGTCAGGGCGTCGCGAGATTTGGGGGATCACAACAATGGGCTGCAGTACAATAGTTTCCTTTGCCACAAGTGTGCACGCTTTGGTTGCTGCTCTGTCGGTAGTGGCTCGGAGAATGTGTGGAACGGACTGACGTACTCGATCCTCCTGCAGATAAAGAGGAGCTGGTTTGGGTCACCCACCGCCAACTCAAACAGAAGTCGAGCATTCCACCCAATGATCGTCATAACGCGCTGCACCGCCAGAGCGCCCGTATGCTCCTCGTACGTCCCCAGATTCGGCAAACTGATGCTGAAAAATAGGCGCGACGTGAATATCGAGTCATGGCTCGAGACGATCTCCATTGCACACGACAAAGCGATACATAGCACCAAGATGATCACGGGAAGAGCGAGTTTTCGAAGGTGCAGCTTGGACGTAACACTGGGCGTAAGCGCATCGAGCAGCAAGAGCCAAACGAACCACAACCACCACGCCATCACAGCACAGCTCGCCGCAGCACGCCAACAAAACAAGTCCAGAAGACACAGAGCTAATGCAGTGGCTTGAAAGGCTGAGAACAGGACATCGAAGTTCCAAACGAGCAGCCGGACCAAATCCCTCTGAGCGAGAGCTGCGGTAGTCGACACAAAAAGCAGTGAGGTCACGAATGCAACGGCGCTGGACACTAACACGTGGCGCTTTGCGTTGTGCAGCAGCAACACCCAAGCAGCAGCTGTCGAAGTGAGACTCGTGACTGCAGTCGCATACAGCGCAGTTTTAATACTTGCAGCGCCAAGACGCTCGAGATATCTTTCCGGAAGGAACACCCGTCTAGCGTCAATAACCACGGATCTATGACGTGCCAGACGCAGTTGCTGCTTGTTCGACGCAGTAGCGGGTTGGTTCCTGACAATGTTCGCAAGTCGGAGCCTCTGCTTCGTCGCGGTGGGTACCAGGCACACGCGCGCTCGCAAAACCACACAAGAGATGACGTGTTTACCGCCTTCCGAGTGTACGTGAGCCTCGCTGTGGATCTGACGACGTCGGCGACGACGGTGGACCTTAGCGTACGCCTTCTTGAACATGAAGATAATGAGTGTGGACGCCGTGAAGATGACGATTTGGCGCCACTGCAGCTCTACTGAGCCGATCATAAAGGACGGCGAAGGGGCCGCGTCGACAATGATTCGATACGAACAGCAAAACACCAGCGCCAACATGGAAGGCCCCGCCATGACAATGGACTTGACCGTCGTCTGGTACGTCCTATAGTTGCCGTCGATGGAGATGACGTTCTGCGAGTTCAGCCAGAAGCTCACACACACGAGCGCTCGGAAGTCGCCGAAGACGTGAGCGATCCCGATCCAGTTGATGACGTTGAGAACGGACACAAACCAGTACTCGTAGCTCCGGCTTAGTAGCAATCCAAGGACCTCGACCGAGAGGAACAGCGTGAAGCTCAGAGGCGGCACCAATGAGATAATCCCAAGCAGTGGCAGCCACGGTCGAGTTGTGCGCGCAGGCAGGAAAAGGATCGACCCAAAGACCAAAATGTTCGCGCGGTTAAGTCGCACCAGTACTGGGGTCACTTTGTGCATTATCGGCACCACCTTTGTATGCCTCGACAGTGACATCATTTCGGACATTGGCGTCCTGGAGATGTCGATGGCAGGCAGCGGCCGTGATAGCTGCAGCTCGTACAGCCATCAACACTCGATGGCTGTACGAGCTGCAGCTATCACGGCCGCGGTGGGCAGCGCTGGTTGTCTTGCCCCGTTTGCTTCGGCTCTGGGCCCAAGGATCGACGCCCGCTTCCAGTAGCTGCTTGCCCATAAGCCACTAGACCACGAACTCATGGCCGTCCAACCTCGCTCGCTAGTGTCCCCTACAGCTTGCCGCAGTCCAATTTATGACGTATAATTAGACCACG
The DNA here is from genome assembly GCF_000149755.1 of Phytophthora sojae. Lineage (NCBI taxonomy): Eukaryota > Oomycota > Peronosporomycetes > Peronosporales > Peronosporaceae > Phytophthora > Phytophthora sojae. The sequence goes on along the minus strand of NW_009258121.1, from coordinate 3,833,964 downwards.
AGTTGAAGTGGGGACTATAATAAATGTCCAACCAAAAATAGCTGATACCCAAATACATATCAGGTGTACAGTATGCGTGAATTAGCCCGGACCAGAAATAAGTCATTTGCTGATACGATACCATTGCGAAGAAGCATGGCTACAGACTCGTCGTCGTGGTTCGCGGGCGAGGCGCTGCGGCTGCTGGAGGCGCGCAACCGGCGCGAGGTGGCGGCGTTCAGCGACCTGATCGCGTCGCACCAGCAGCTGCTGTTCCGCTCGGCGCTGGGCGCGAGCTCGTCGTCGCTGGGGGCGTCTCTGCGGCTGCCGGCGCCCAGCGCGCAGGAGCAGGACGACGCGGCGGCGCAGAAGTACCTGGCGGCCATCCAGCGGCTGGAGCGCGAGCTGGCGGATAAGAACGCGCAGCTCGCGAGCTACGCGGGGCAGCAGCTGGCGCTCGTGAGCGAGAGCAAGACGCTGCTGCAGGAGCGCGAGGCCTGGGAGCGGCAGCTGCTGCTGGTGACCAAGCGCCTGGACGAGGAGACGGTGCTGGGCCACGAGAAGGACAAGGCGCTCAAGGAGCTGGACGCCGCGCTGCTGCTGGCGCGCGAGGAGCTGGCCAGGCAGCGCGCGCTGCTCGAGCAGAGCGAGGCCGAGGCCGAGAGACTGCGCAAGCGCAACGCCGAGCTCGAGACCCAAGTGCAGGAGAAGAGCGCGCTGCTGCACGAGTGGATTCAGGCGACGAGTGGCGACGGAGATGGGAGAACGGAGCACCCGTCACCGGCGCTGTCGGCTAGTGCCAGGATGGCGCAAGAGGTGGCGGAGAGCATGAGCCACTTGCTGCTGAGCGAGGAGGAAGGACTGGGTGGTGCGGGCCCCGAAGCCAAGTTGGTGACGCACGTCACACACTCCATCCGAGCCCATGCCACCGAGGTGAACTCGGTGTGCTTTAATACGTCTGGGAAGATTCTGTTTAGTGGCAGTAGTGATGGAACGGTGAGAGCGTGGGAAGCGGAGGCGGGCTCGGCGTCGCCGCCCAGAGCTCTAGGAGAGTACCGAGGGGTGGGCACGGCTCATCCGTTGCTGTGTGTGCGAGCGTCGGAGGACGGAGCGTTGGTTCTCGGCACGGGCTGTGATCGCAAGTGTTTTGTCTGGAGAGTGGGCACTGGGCGTGTCATGCAGACGCTCACAGGACACAAGGGCAAAGTTCTGGCGGCAGAGTTTTCTCCTGTGGTGCCTCACGAAGTGATCACAGGTTCGTCGGACCGCAGTCTGCGGGTGTGGGACGTTATGCGCGGGGTGCGGCTGCAGACGGTGGGCTGCGTCTCGAGCTGCAATGACATTGCGGCACCGACAGGTGCCGATGCTGGGTTCGTCCAGTTCGCGAGCGCTCACCAGGACGGCGCAGTTCGTTTTTGGGACACCAGGACACGTCGCTGCGTGCAGGAGATGCGTGGTCTCCACACCGAGCAAGCGACGTCCGTGAGTTTCGGCGGCAACGAGCTGCTCACCAACTCGCGCGACCATTCTCTCCGAATCATCGACCCGCGCACCTACGGCGTGTTGCGCGAGCTCCGTCACAAGGACTACCAGTGCGGGTTCGACTGGAGTCAGGCTTCTCTCAGTCCAGACGGTCGATACGCACTCGCCGGTGGAGCTTCGGGTGTGCTGTTCGTCTGGAACACGCGCACGGGCAAACTCGAGAAGCAGCTCAAACCCGGTCCCACCGGCCACCACGGCGCCGTCGCCTGCTGCGTGTGGCGTCCCGACGGCCAGGGCGTCGCGTCCTGTGACAAGAACGGCGTGGTGGTGCTCTGGGAGTAAGCAGCACACAAAGCGAGGTCAGCTCAGCCAAGAGGAGTCTGCGGTGGAAAGAGGTTAGCTGTATTTATTATGCATTCAGAGCCGCGTGGTCTTCTGCCTCAGTCCTTGAGGTCGAAGGACGTGCCGCAGCCGCAGCCGCTGACTGCGTTGGGGTTGTTGACGATGGCGAAGGCGCTGCGGATGAGCTCCTGCTCGTAGTCGACGGTGCTGCCGCGGATGAGCTCGAGCGACTCCTTGTCCACCACGACCTTGCCGCCGTGCTGCTCGAAGACGATGTCCTCCTCCTCGTCGGGCGTCGCGTCCTTCTCGAACTCGATCACGTACTTGAAGCCGGAGCAGCCGCCACCCTCCACAGCCACGCGGAGCATCAGATTCTCCGTCTTCTGGCGCTCGGCCGCCTCGATGAGTTTCTGGTAAATAAATTAGTCCGCGTCAACGTCAACTGAGACCAAATGTTGCGTGAGCCGCACCTTCGCCGCCACTGGCGTGATGATCAGGTCGGGCAGCCCTGTGTCGCGCGTGATCTTGACATCGGAGATCCAGCGCGGCTGCTGCGCCCGCAGAGCGCGCCGCAGAGGCCGCGAGAGCGCTGACCGCATGTTCATCATCTTCGCCGTCTTCGCAATGGATAAGGCGGTTGTGTGCACACGATTAGTGCCGTAAAAACGGTACGCGGTACCATACTACGGGTACTTGCTTTTAGAGCCTTGCCCCTATGGAGCACTGACCAGCGTAGAGCTCTACTTAGACTTCGCGTTTTCTTCCACTTGCACACGATAATGGTGAGTTACATGTACTAATTGAGTTCTCCCAGACAGCGTGGGTACGGTACCGGTATCCGGTGTTACGATTTTTCACCTGCGGAGTTTCGCTATGCTCTACATCATTCACCGTCAGCCTGGCAAAGGAGGCGTGCTTTGATTCTCCAGCACAGATCGTCAGCTGAACTTAGATTAGTCGTGCTTCAAAGAGGATCAGACTACCGGTAGTAACTACACTTTTTTTATAGCGTCAACCTCTTTAGCATGAGCTTCTAGCATGAACATGACAACACTTCCGTCCGTCAGTCCGACCTCGCAAGATGCGCATTGTTCCGGTGCGCAACGAGGCCAAGCCGCCAGGTGAACCGCTTGCAGTGCTCGGAGTTGCCCCGGAAGTCCCATTTTCTACCGCTCAGACCAGTTCGCGCGTTGCCAGCATGCTGGACCCGCAGTCGGAGCATTTGTACGAGCTCCAATTGGCGCAACCTCTACCAAGCTTTGACCTCAACAAGACGCTGGTGTCCAAGATGTTGCCGGCAGAGCTTCACAACCGACTGAACCAAGTGATGCACCGTTTCCTCAACTCCTTTCTGGTAGCGCTCTTCCGGTTCAGTCTGCTCTGCTTCGGTTGTTTGCTTTTCGTGCCGACAAAGTTCATTATGCCGGTGGTGCCTGTCATGGTTGCGGCTATCGTGTTACCTCCCGTGATCTTCGTGACCTTCTTCTCGCTCGATGTGCTCGTGTTGCTGGCCTACCACTACGAGTTCTGGTTCGTTTCGACGCTCAACACGCTCAACTGGGTGGCGCTAGGCGTCATTTTCGGAGACATTCGAGCCATTTCATGCGTCGGACTGTGGCTCAGTTCGCAGAGCGTCGTGCTCATTGACTCAAACTTCCGGACATTCCCGACCGCCGTCAAGTCCATTATGATCAGCGGCCCGTTCCTTATAGTTTTGGTCGTGTGCTGCTCGTACAATCTCGTGGTCGACGCCAGCTTTCCTTCTATCAGGATAGGGACTTTGGTGCTGCAGTCGCGCCAAGTTATTGTCTTCACGGCGTCAACTCTGTCGGTGTTCGTGGTCAAGAAGGCCTTCGCGAAGAAAAATCGACTGAAGAAGCGTCTTCAAGATCGAGAAGCTGACCCAGAGGCAGCGCAAGGACGACACACCATCCCTTGCGTCGGTCTACACGCACGACTAAAGCTGAAACATTTGAAAGCAAAACCCCGCGTAGGATCAGCAAGCTTTAGCGTATCAGCCGTGAGGCTGACGGATCAACAAACTACAAGTGACACGTCAAACACCCAAAACCTGAAACTCGCTCCCCATGACCCGTTCATTGTGGACTCGAGGAACGTGGTGCTACCTGGGCGTCTTCTGTGGTGGATGAAAGCTCCATTCACTCTGATAGCTGTGTACATTGCCGGCGTGATAGGACTCAGCGCTACAGCGATTGCCTGGGTGGTGATTCTGTACCACCAGGAACACCGGCCAACTGATCAGCTCAAACTTATCGTCTCCTCTATCGCTGCTGTATTCTCTCTCGCATTCACGTTCGTGTTCGTGTCGCTCGCTCAACGAAATCTAGTCCGCTTGGTTCTGTGGAACTTTGACGTGCTCTTTTCGACGTTCCAAGGTACGGCTCTCGCAGTATGTCTGCTGGATCTGCTGCGCTGGCAGACCTCGTCCTGCCTTGCGGTTGTTGCTTGGTGGCTCTGGTTTCACTGTCTGCTCGTGCTCGACGCACTTACCCCAAGTCTGACACGGAAGCTGCATATTCGCAAACATTTCGGACTACCAGCAGTTATTGTAGTGCTGGCCGTCGCCGCTGGCTGTGCTCTAGAACTCATCCTAGGCGACGAAAGTGTCTTCTCGTCGCGGCTGCTTTGGAGCGTACACGTGGTAGGAGGCACCGGTTTCGATCTACACACATCAACGTTAGCAGTTCAACGCACAATTACGATTGTGGGCTGGTTTCCTCGGCTCCTAGTGGAGCTAGCTACCGGGAGTCCGGAGCAATTGCTGTTTCTTCATCGGCATGTCGAATACTTTAGTCCATACGCGACCTTTTCAGATCCAGCACCAACGGGGGTGGTGGAAGATGCACAGAAGCGAAGTGTTTCGAGGTGTTGGCGGCGACGACAAGCAAAAGATTCTGTCCCGGTAGTGGAGGCAAATAGTGGTCGTGTTGATAGTGTAGACGTTGCAAGCTTGACTCACTAGCATTTGCTTTGTCCTAGAAAATTACCGCGGACGCTATTGGAGGGCGTGTGTGGAATACGGACAGCGAGTAGTTATAGCCCGATATGTTGCTGCCAGCTCGTTCAAACTATTTTGGCAATTTAGTATTTTGGAAATCTACTTGCACTCGTCAATGTGTCCTGCCACTGCGCCGACTGCATTCTCTTCCTAATGTTCGATCCAGCTCGAGAGCGCTTCGCCGAAGCCTACGTATCGCCCCAGTCCCCTCTGTCAATTATCCAGGGGGCCCAAAATCCACTCATCTTGACGTCGTAGCAGGTACTGTTGCTATTGCCAACAGACTCGAGCGTCAACTACAAAGAGCAACACAGTCAGATGCAACGGGGTTGTATGAACTACAGTCAGCGCAGACATTGCCAGTCGTCAGCATATCCAGAACACCCGCGTCAGCTCTTCTGCCAGGTGGAGCGTATCAGTGGTTTGAGAGGACCATGCATCGCTTCACCCCGATACTTTTGACACTGTTTGGCATCAGTTTGGTATCGTTTGCTGGCTTGCTGTATGTGCCCTCGACAATTGTCCGTCCATGGATCCCTCTCTTCTTTGTGGTTTCAACGCTTCCTCCAGTATTTTTCGCGTCGTTCTTCTCGATCGACATCCTCTGCCTGTTGCCTCGATATTACGAGTTCTGCTTCATCTCAGTTCTCAACTTCCTCACGTGGTTTGGGCTAGGCGTGATCTTCGGTGACTTGCGTGCTCTTACAGGTTTCACATTATGGTTCAATTTCCAGACGGTGGTGACTATCGATGCGAACTTCCGGACATTCCCTGCCGCCGTAAAGTCCACAATGATCGCTGGCCCAGCAATGATAGCCCTCGTCGTGTGCTGCGCTTACAGTCTCGTGGTGGACTCGAGCTATCCGACGCTTCACATCGGCGTTATGCCCTTCCAATCTCGCCAAGTCGTTGTCTTCACGGCCTCGACGATCGCCGTCTTCATGTTCAAGAAGGCCCACACTAAGCGTCAGCGCATGGAAATCCGTCTCCATGACCGGAGGAACAATCCAGCTCCAACGCCTGGCCGACATACTATCCCCTGCGTTTTGATACTGGCACGGGTGAAACTTGGGCTACGCGATTCAGCACCCGCCTCCGTATCAGTGCCAAACACAACCAGCAATTTATTACGAGCTCAACAACTGCAACTGGCGCCGACTAAAGCTCTAGTCGTGGACGCAACGAAAATTCTGCTCCTTGCTCATTTATTAAAGCGGTTGATCTCACCTCGCGAAAACATTGCGCTGTAGATGACTGGAAGTGTGGGGATCAGCGCTACAGCGATCTCCTGGTTTATGATTTTTTTGCCCAGCGGGGAGATTCCACGAACCCCTATATAGTCGGCGTGGCAGCTACCGCAGCTTCATGTTCGCTGATCTTCACGTGCAGTGTTGTTGCACTAGCCCAGCGTGCTCTGCTCCGCTTACTCGTCTGGAACTTCGATGTGCTCTTCTCCACCTCCCAGGGCACTGTCCTCGCAGCCTGTCTGTTTGACTTGTCGAGTTGGCAGGTCTCGCCGCGTCTTGCGGCCGTCGCTTGGTGGCTTTGGTTGCATTTTTTGCTGGTCCTCGACGCTGTCATACCGAGTCTGACGCACCAACTGCATATCCGCAGGTACTTTGGACTGCCAGCGGTCATTCTGGTGCTATGCGTCGCTGTTGGCTGTGCGTTTGAGCTCATCATTGGAGACGACGAAATTTTCTCGCCGCGTTTACTATGGAGCATCCGAGTCAACAACAAAGCGAGCTTCGACATGCACACCTCGGTATTGGCGGTTCAGCGCACTGTGACGATCGTGGGGTGGTTCCCTCGGTTGTTGGTAGAGCTTGCGGTAGGAAATCCGGGCCAACTTTTATTCACTCGTCGACAGGTGGAGTACTTCAGCCCGTTCGCAACGTTTACCGAGCCATTACATGGAGCTACGGTGGCAGCTCAAACTCTGTCGTGAAGACGAAGTCAGTTTTGACTTATAACCTACTATTAAGTACTTGTCCACATTGTACTCTTCTTGAAGAATTGGGCCATCCTTCGGTATCAAGCAGCCAGCTTTCAAACCGCCTTCGTACTGTGTCACCACACCACAATATCAACATCATCTCACAAACTGCCACTCACTCACTCGCTCTTCTTCCTCACACACTGACACGATCCTCCACGACCGTGCTGAGCCCCGCTCTGTCCCGTTGCTGCTGTCTCTTCAGCGCTTCCACGTAGCGTTGATGCAGCAGCACGCGGCCCGCCCCGCCATGCTTCCTAGTTCCGCTCCTCAGCCTCTGCTGGATCTCCCCGTCCAGCCCCTCCGTCACCACTCGCGCTGTCATCTGAACTGGCACCGCCGTCCCCACCACGCGATGGTCGTGCGCTTCGAAGTCCCTTTTGAGCCGTCGGAGCTGCTGGCTACAGCTCTCCTGCCGCTTGCGCAGCTCGCATCGCCCCTGCCCTTGCTCGTCCACGCGGCGCTGCAGTAGCTTAAGCTGCGTCTCTGCAGCCTCCCAACTGGCCGCGACGCGGTCTGCAGCCGCGAGCTGCTGCGTCTGCGCGTCGGCCGTCGCCCGGGCGGTAGCGGCCACTTCGCCCCACAGACTCGAGAGCGTCTGCTTGCTCTTCTCGTGGCGGGCGTCGGCCTGTCGCTGCAAGTCCCGGACCTGCGTCTTCAGCTGCCGCACCTCGACCTGCAGGCTCTGGATCCTAGGATCCTGTTCCTCCTCTCCGGCGCCTTGAAGCGCAGCGGAGCGAGGCTGCAGATTTGCAACCAACAGGCGCTGCAGACGCCGCAGCTCCGTCGCCACCAGCAGCAACGAGCTGCGCACCACCTCGGGCACGTCGCGCCACTGTGGGTCGTCCTCCAGCGCGCGCGCACTGAACGTCGTCGCCAGCAGCAGCTGAAGCCTCGCGCCGTCCACCTCCATCGTTGGCGTCAAGGTAGTGTAGCCACAACTTCAAATACTTAGTAGGTACAGCGCATATGGTACACTGTACCATATCGCCTGTATATGGTACGCAGTACCAAATGAGGAAAGCATTTGAGAACAAACATTCCGCACACCATGGAGAGCGTCGCTAGCTCCGGTACGCCGCTTGACGTCTTGCGCTCTGTGGTGCACACCGGAGCCTGCACGGAGCCCCGCTAGCTTCCTCTGTGTCTGCGCTTCAGTTGCATACCAGTTGCACGTGTTCTACGTGTGAACAAGCTAAGAAATACCCCAGACTAAACAACTCTTACTCTGATATTTGTGTCGGCAGGCGGCGTCAAGCGCAAACACAAGGAGAACGCCTTCACCGCCAAGGCTGAGACGGGCACACTCAAGGTCAAGATCCTGCGGCGGGACCAGCGCCATGCAGCCAACGCGCCGCTGGACGCGGCGACTAACAAGACCAAGGGCCGACGGGCTGCCCGACAGCCGCCGCCAGCCCCGGACTCGCCTCCAAAGCCCCGCCCCAACAGGAAACATGTACCTATCTTCTACGAGCCGCAGTTCCGTCAACCCATCAAGCGGGGAGGCAGCAGCCAAAGCCACAGCAGCTCCACGGACGAGTCGGTCATTCACTCCACGTCGTCCACGGGCGTGCCGGGCATCCACTCGACCTCGTCGACGGACGTTTCTGCCAGTGTGACGGGTGCCTCGACCTCGTCCACGACGTCGAGTTTTGTATCGCAGTTATCGGATATCAAGATTCAGTCGGCCAGCTCGAGTGCTGGGGAGGTGGGGCCACCACCGAGATCCAATCCGCTGTTTGCTCGTAACGACAGCGACGGATTGGGGACGCTCGGCGACTTATTGCGGCCGTACTTCCCCTCGCCGTCAGCTGGACTTCAGCCGATTTTTACGCTGGGCGGCACTCAATCTACGGGGACGGCGTCAGCGGCGGGGCTGCTGGGGGACCAACCAGGCTTGTCCTCGGCCCTACACCAGCTGACGTCTTCTTCTGCGTCCTATCGCACTGCTTTGGACGCGTTGTCGAGTGCAGCGCGTGCACCAGCTAACTCTTCTCCGGTCGATGGATCTACTACGGATACTAGTGCGCATACCTCCTCGGTCACCACGACGGCTTCAGCACCGACTTCGGACACGACTCACAATGGGGCCTCTGGAGGTTTGGAAACCTACCGGTTTGACCCACTTGCTGCATTACAGACTGCTATCAATCATGCACGGCGAGCGTCAACATCATCGGACGGAAGTAAGAAGCAGCAAGAGCCCCGCGAAATTGGCAGTCCTAACAGCAACGCTCGATTTTACCGGCTGGAACCGTCAGGGTCGAGTGGAAGTACACATAGCAACGGAAGTGCAGCGTCGGCGACTGCGACTGCGACAAGTCTAGGCCCTCCGCCTGAACTGCCTCCAGCATTTACTCTCCAGAACTCGCTTATGGGAGGTGGAATTCAAGGACTGTCTTCCTTCAAGCCTCTTGGTGATCGTGACGCCAGCAAAGACGACAAGAGCTCCGACGACAATAGGGGCAAGAATGCGGTAGCCATGCTTGGCCCACCGCCCGATGCGCCACCCTCGTTCCTGCTCCAGAATTCGCTCACGGGTGGCGGCATTTCGATGCTCAATCTACCGAAGTCACACCCGACCCTCGACAAACTGGGCTTGTTGACGCGTTTAATCAGCCAGGCGAATGAGACCGCGAAAGATTTGACCACGGCGCCGTCATCTCCACCAAAGACAAACCTCAGTCTGGACAGGCTGGTTTCACTGACGAGCGTTGCGAGCGAGGATGGAGAAACAACCAAAGACACCAATACTGCGTCCACTTCTACTGAGGACAACAGCGGGGCCGTCGACTTAGGCCCACCACCTAGTGGCCCTCCAGCTTTTACGATCGGGAACTCGCTCATGGGAGGGGGCATCGACCTACAGCCTGCAGCCACGAACGTCAACACGCACAATTTCGACTGGAAGTTACACAGGTCGGCGTCAACCAACGGCGGTAATGTACTTTCCAGCCCAAGTGCGACCAGGGGACTCAGCCATAGCTTACGGGAACGGCTGGAGCGGACGCTGGCGTCGACGCAAAATGGCTCGGACAAATCCTAGCACCTCGGGCCCGATAGATACTGAAAGACGTCAAGATGCACACCAAAACGTGTCGTACCCATTACTTTGAGTCAAAAATTGCGCCAAGTAACTTCGGATGAATGAACAAGGGTTGAGTTCACGTCAGAGTAACTGGACCATCAAGTGCTCTTCTACTCGGCCAATCAATCTGCTCGCTGCCTAATCGATGTGCGGGCACGTCCACAGGTCGTCGCCCAGGAAGTGCACCATCTCGATGGCGATGCCCTTGTTCTTGTTCCGAATGTCGTCCGTAGACATGGTGAGGATGCCGATGGCCATGGCGTGCTCCTTGCCCTCCGCCATAATAGCCTGTCACCCCAAAAGAGAAAAAGCATCAGCACCGAACGAAACGTACAGCCCTCAAGTTTCACTACACCAACGTACCACGGGGGTGCCAGCCTCGAGAGGCTCGGGCATGTCGCCGCCGGCCGAAGTCAGACCCGGGCACATGACGTTGGCGCCCGACAGCACGAACGGGATCGCGCCCTTGTCCGCGCGCACCTGCTTCATCACGTGCGGCACTGCACACAACCATCAAGTAAGTACGCTACGCCAAAACCCAATAGCTTCAGCATCAGTAGCTGGAACGGTGCTCACCCTTGTGCAGCAGCTTGAGCGTGGGCATGAAGGGGCCGTCGCGCTGGTTGAAGAAGACGGGCTCGCCCTCGTGCAGCACGATCTGGATGTGGTTGTGGCACTTGGCCACCACCATGGGCGCCTTCTTGGGCATGAGCATCTCGGCGTAGGGCTCCAGGTCCGGGTACTGCTCCAGCACCTTGGAGCGGATGCTGCGCTGCTGCGAGGACTTGACCTTGCTGCTGGTGCTCACGTGCTCGTCCACACTGAAGCGCTTGAACATGGCGGCGGACGGAGCTCTTTGCTGCTGCGGATCGGGCGGGCGCTTGGTGTCGACTGCAGCGGCACGCACGAATTGACGCCCAGCCAACAGATACTTCGAGTAAGTACGAAACCCCTATTTAAGATATAAGTTGACATGGGTGAGAGGAACATGGCAACATTCAGGAAGCTGTTGCAGTGTTGTCAATCCAGCTAATGGCCCGCCAGGTACAGGTTGTGCACATCGACGCCTGCGTCGATGTGCTTCAGCGCGCGCCTCACGGATTCTACGTCGTCCGTGATCTGGACCCGGAGGCCGTTCAAGCTCTGGAACTACGACTTCAGCATCTCAACGCACTGCTCCACCACGACGAAAGCCGAGAGAGTTAAAGCGCAACTGGGCGTCGGTCAGAGGTTCTTCGGGGTCAGACTCAAAGCTAGGCACCAGCGTTTCGTGGGTGCTGTAGGCGGAGTCGCCGAGCAAGTACTGGGTTGCGTCGGGTGTGTGGACGGCATGTTGATTCCATTGGCATTTCCACCGTCGCACCGCGAAGAAGATTACCTCTGCCAGGACGGCTTTCACGCGTTTAACACCATTGTTGTCTCGGACGACAAGCGGATGATCTGGTGCGTCTTCTGCTGAAATACCTTTGCATTGCCATTATAATGAGTTGATTTATCTGTTGTTGATGCTGTTGCATTGGTAGCTACTTCAATGCGGGTTGGCCGGGCTCGGTTCATGACAGCCGAGTGTTGGGACAAAACAATCTAAGGTTCGAATGGCGAGACTTCTTCGGCGAGGGTACTGAATCCATGCTCGTCCTCGATCCGCTGCGCGATCCCCCCCCCCCCCTTTTCGTCCGGCCACAGTATTAGATCATCGCGCAGGTTGTGTAGGGTGTGGATGCAGCGCATGTAGTAGCGATGAGCCGTATCCCCTGTAATACCGAACATGCTGCCCAGCGGTTCACCATCCACCTCGTCACCAGAAGAGCCTAGTCGCTTCAGCGTCACGAGAAGTTGGCAGCAGACAGGATCATCCAACTAGGCTTCGCTGTCAGAGAAGACGGGGTCGAGATCAATGATAATCACCGCCTGGTTGAAAGTCTCCTTGTGGATGGATACAGAACTCGTCCTTGAATTGCTGCCTGTCCAGCTCGAACAGATAGCGCTGCCACACGTTGGGCCGCTCTGCGGGCGGTGGGTAGGCCACGGTGTTGAGCACCCCCAAGAGGCCGATCGCGCGGTTGGTCGCGTCGTCGATGACCTGGCGGTACACACCTTGCTCTTCCATGATCTCGAGGACCCCCATCATTTCGTGAGCCCACACCACAGAGGGCGGCAGCAAATAGCGAATCTCGTCGGGTATCTGGTGCTGCATCCGAGACAACGGTACACTGACGGGTTGAAGGCGGCGGAAGTTGTCTTGGAGGCCGTGAAATGGGAAATGGCGAGGCGCGCAGAACTCATAGAGGTGGCGCTGGCACCGTGAACTGCCGCAGCCACCATTTCATATAAGCTTAGCGATGGCTGAAGGATGCCATGGACATTCTTTTGCTCCAGCGTCGCAGAACCCTCGCTGGCGAGCCAGCTCAGCTTCCCATGGAGGGGGCATCCCAGCATAGTAATTGCAACACGCCGACGCGAGCTTCACATAAATCCAAGTGCATTGGTTAACATTAGTCTCCCCCGGCAGCTCCCTTCTTCCTCGATCCTCTGGCGTAGCTTTCGTCGATACGATTCCTCGGAACGGATAGCCATGAACCCCCACAATATCTGAATATGTGCACTTGCCCAAAAGCAAGTCGCATTCTAGCAGACCCATTCGCCCGTTCAAGTCCAATACTGCTTCATTCGCCAATTCGCTAATACGGTTGCTTCAAAGGCCGGCTACAGGTGCCGGTTCACTAGCGCTTCCATGAGCTTCTGGGTCGCTTCAGCCAGCGTTTGGTGGGACTTGGCGAGTCTCTCGAGCTGCTCAGAGCGTCTCTCCAGAGCGTGCATGATCTCGTTCTGCCTCGGGAACTCTTCGTCTTCAGCTGGCACTTCGTGTCCCCCCTCTTCCTGTGGAACCGGCTCAGGCGACAACGACGCTGGCTCGGGTGAGTCCTGTACTTCTTCCCGAAGAGACGGTGGAGATGGAGATGGAGGTGGTTCCACTGGCTCTACTAGTGGTGGCGAAGTTGGCACAACCACCACCGTCGTCTCGGTCTGCGGCGGCGTTGGCACAGCCGTCGTCTCCGCCGTCTTCGTCCGCTTCGGAGATGTCTCCACCCTCGCGCTCTCTTCTTCCTGCGCCATGGCCTGCTCCATCGCCCTGTTAAAGCTGCGTCTAACCGGTTCCTGTTGTTGCTGCTGCTGCTGTGGAGGTGTCTGCTGCTGCTGCTGTGCGACGCCCTTGCTCTTGCTGAAGCACTCGGCCATCATGAGGTGCAGCTGCGCCGTGCTGCTGTCCTGCCACTGCTGGCGCAGCCTCGTGAGCTGGTCGCTGCACTTGACGGCGTCCACCTGCGCGTCCAGCAGCCCGTCGGTATCATTGAGCCTGGCCGACACGACCCCCCAGGCCTCGTGCACGTCCGCCACCGTCTCGGCGTCGTCGAACAGCGCGCGCAGCTGGCGGAAGCGCAGCCGCAGCAGCTCCTGGCTCGCGTCGGGGCTCCACTGCGGCGGCGCCTCGCGCGGGCGCTTGCGGTGGATATTCGCGCCCGTCTCCGGCTCCCCATCGCGTGACGTCGTCATCCCCAACTACTACTAAGTACGCTACAGCACAACAACGACACCAGCGTAATCGTCCCCCCCCCACTGAATATTGTCCGCCTGATGGATATTCATTCCGACCACCTACTGTAGCATAGCGCGTCCACTATAGTCCCACTTAAGTACGCCATGTGACGCTCCTGTTCCCGTGTCAAGCAAGGCATGCCATTATTAGCTCTTCCTAGCTGTCCACAACTGCACCACCCCGTGCTCCACCCCTATACTAACTGACAGACCGACAATGCCGTCGCGCCCCGACCGCTCGGACTGGAAGCGCGTGGACGTGGTGGTGCCCGCGGGTCCGCTGGGCCTCATCGTGAGCAAGAGCCCCGTGGGCGAGGGCCACGTGATCGTGGACGGCTTCCGCCCCGTGGGGGGCTCGGGCGAGCCCGGCGCGCTGGAGCTGCAGGGCGAGATCGGGCCCAACTCGCTGCTGCTGGGCGTGAACGAGCACGACTTCACGGACGCGGCCGCCGCCTGGAGCTTCGAGAGGATCCGCGAGATCCTCGTGAGCACCAGCGGCGCCGAGCGCGTCGTGCGCTTCCTCGTGCCGCCGCCGCCGCCCGCCGTGCAGTTCGAGGAGCTGGCGGCGCACGACGCGGCGCGCCGCTTCGCGGACGAGTACGCGCTGGGCAAGGAGCTGGGAGCGGGCACCTTCTCGGTCGTGCGCGAGGCCACGCACAAGGCCACGGGCGCGCGCTTCGCCATCAAGTGCATCAAGCGCGCGCAGCTGTCGGCCGACGACCTGCGCGCGCTCGTGGCCGAGGTCAAGATCCTGCGCGAGATGCAGCACCCGCACATCGTCAAGCTCTACGACGTGTTCCAAGAAGAAAAATACTTCTTCCTCGTCACCGAGTACATGCCCGGCGGGGAGCTCTTCGAGCGCATCGTCAAGAAGAACTTCTACTCGGAGAGGGAGGCCAGGGACCTCGTCAAGGTGCTGCTGGAGACCATCGCCTTCTGCCACGACGCCGACGTCGTGCACCGCGACCTCAAGCCGGAGAACCTGCTGCTGAGCAGCCAGGAGGACGACGCAGACATCAAGCTCGCCGACTTCGGCTTCGCCAAGAAGTCGGCCATCCAGAACGGAGACGCCGGACTGTCCACCGCCTGCGGCACGCCCGGGTACGTGGCGCCCGAGATCTTGATGGCCAGGCCCTACGGCAAGGAGGTGGACATCTGGAGCATCGGCGTCATCACGTACATCCTGCTGTGTGGCTACCCGCCCTTCCACCACGACAACCAGGGCGTGCTCTTCAGGCTCATCAAGGCCGGACGCTACGAGTTCGACTCGCCCTACTGGGACGACGTGTCGGCCGAGGCCAAGGATCTCATCAGCAAGATGCTCGTGCTCAAGCCCGCGGAGCGCTGGACCGCGCGCCAGCTGCTGGAGCACCCGTGGATCGCCGGCGACGCGGCCAAGGACGTGCAGCTGTCCACGGCGCTGCAGGAGCTGCGCAAGTTCAACGCGCGCAGGAAGTTCCGCGCGGCTGTCAGCACGGTCAAGGCCACCATCTCGCTCACGAAGGCGCTGACGCTCGGCAGCAGCCCGCGCAGCAGCAAGGACAGCGACGATGGCGAGAAGGACGCGAGTGCGAGTGCAGCTCCTGCTGTCAGCTCCAACTCGTCGGCTGAAGTGCCGCCCCCGGCGCCCACAGCTTCGCAGTAGATAGGATCTTTTCAGACCCCTGTGAAGCACGAAGGCAGTCAACTGGCTAATGCGTGCGATGCGATGCGATGCACTAGAGCTGTGTGCTGTTCTGACGTGTGGAGCAGGTGGAATACATACTACTTCAAGACGTGAAGACGCAGTCCCCACCGCTCGCTTTGCTGCGGTAAGAATCAGAGATGATGGAGATGAAAATGACCTTGCATGGATGGGTGTCTTGAAGCAGGCGCTGGTAAGTTTCGTTTCTTGATGCATTGAGGTGCTCACCAGGCTGAAAATAGGTCGCTCTGAGGACGAAGGTGCGGGTCATACTCGAGGACTGGCGCGTTTAGTGAGCTTCACACCTGAGACTTCATTGTGGAAAGCTCCATTGATCCAGCAAGTGGCAGCAGACAACACCATGATGGCGCTCTTCTCGGCGATCAAGCCGACCACGTCGGACACGGTGCAGCTGATCGCGACACCCGGCAGTCCAACTGGCGAGTTCACTCAGATCTCCGGCGGGTTAGTCAAACCCTCGAGCATCATCGTTGCTGGCATGGATATCACGGCGTGGCAGATCGTGGAGGTGAACGTCCCTGCAGGCCCGCTCGGTATCTTGCTCGATGGAAGCTGCGCCGATGCCGCGTTGCTGGACGACTTCGCTCCGGTGGCGCGTGAAGGCACTCCCGGCGCTGTGGAAGCGAGTGGCAAAGTTCCTCACGGCAGCGTACTGGTCGGGATGGACAAGACGGACTTCATGCAAGAGCCGAGGAAGACGCTCGCTGAGATTGGCACCATCCTGCGAGAAGCTGCGCACCTCAAACGACAACTGCGCTTCCGCGTGCCGCCGCAGAACTACCAAAAGATGGCACTAAGCACTCCCCAGAGTCCTGAACAGGATGACAAGGCTCAACTGCTTCTCGGTCCCACCAGTAGCTCAACAAGTCTCGTGGAAGGCAGTGACAACAAAAAGTCTGCTGGGGAGTGGTCAAGCTGGATGTGGAGTGGCCTACGCGCTGCGACAGCCTTAGCTACGCCTCGCACAGCAACCCCGGAAGGTCAGACGACGTCGCCTACAGCTGAATCAACTGCTGCAATGCCGACCGTGCCTGCGGTGGCCAAGTCAACGGGTAGATCTCCGTCGTTCGTGCGCGTGACAGGCATGGAGGATCGTGCGCTGGAGTCCGACACGCATCCGTTCGTTCCAAGCGCATCCGACAAAGTCGTGAGCGTGGAGGTTCCAGCAGGTTCGCTTGGTCTACACCTTGATGGCTCGGTGGCGAATCGTGCCGTGGTGTTGGGCTTCATCCCTCTGCCTGACGGTTCTCGTGGTGCGCTGGAGAGGAACGGCAGCGTGCCTTCGGGTGCTGAGATCGTGGAAATCAACGGAGAAGACGTCTCACACGAGTCGCTGGCAGGCATTCGAGAGCGCCTGGGCCGTCTGAGTAGCGAGCCTCGACGATTGAGCTTCCGTCTACCACCCCCAGTGAAGCTGACAGTGCAGCCACCGCCAACTACTGCAACGCCAGCACCCGCACCGGTGTCGCGGTCACCAAGTCGCAGAATCTCGGCTGTCAGCTTGCAGCGGATGAGCCTGGCCTCGGCTTCCGAGCCCACGTACTCGGAAGACATCGAGCTGCGTCGACGTCTGGAGCTGAAGCTGGTGATGACCTACGACCGGAAGGAGCTCAAGTTCAAAGAGTGCTGGTTTGCAGTGCACGCCGACTGGATGAACCGCTGGGCGCTGTTCGTGGGGAAGGGCGGCCCCTTGCCGGGTCCGATCACGAACCACGAGCTGCTGCAGCCTGGCTGGGACACGGCCAGTGAAGACCCCAATCGGGCGGCTTTTGTTCGGTCGGGACTTGAGATCATGAAGGACTTCCGGCTCGTGACGCCGATGGTTTGGAGCCTGTTTGTCGCGCTGCACGGCGAAGGAGACGCCCCTCCCATCGCAAGATTCACGCTCGATATCAACTCGGAAGCGCCCGACAATATCAATGAAGTGCTCCACGACGCCAAAGCGCAGGCAGGGGGCCTGACCAACAGCCTTCGCGAGAAGTGCCAAGTGCTCAACAAGTAATACTACGCAACGAATGATCGATGAAGCTTACTTTATGAATAATATATTGCAAGAGCTGCACTATGGTATTCGAAATGATCCTCAACACCAGCGACCCTTGACTTCTTGCCAACCTGCGGTGATGTGTTTTGTCAAAGGGAGGAGGTCATCCTGCTGGAAATGGGGTGGAGAAAGGTGGACGGCTTGCTCGAGTTCGCCGATCGCATCCAGCTACAGCAAGTGAAGCAAGACGGCGTCGATGACGTGGTGTGGAGTGTTGCGCCGAGCTACTTCCGCATGCTGGCCAGCGAAAACCCGGGGCCGTTCCAAGACTGCGTTGGCAAGTTGATACGCCAGCTTCTACGCAGACTAGCGCTGTTGATCGTCAATTGGGTCGGGATGTCACTGTGGACTGCCGCGATCCTAGCGGCGAGTTATTTTCTCGTGCGAAGCGATGCCGAAGACAAGAAGGAGCACGTGAGCCTCGCGGTGGCCGTCATCTTCACAGCGATCGCAGGCGCTCTCGAAAACTTGCGCGGTTGGTGCGACGACTCGAAAGGATATAAGGACAGCGTCAAGTGTATCCTGCGCCAACTTGGCTTCTTAAGTGCATTCACGAACCGTGGACCCATTTTCAGAGCACTTCTGTGTTGCACGACGTTCAGCCTCTTGCGTTGCAGGACGTGACGATAACTTCAAGGGGGGGACTTGAGATCGCGTAGTTTACAATTCACTTGACATGAGAAAAGTCCGATTATCTATCTATCTACTGCTTTTTGGCGCATGATTGATGTTTCTTGCAGTCATTCGCACATTTCAGGATACAGCGATGGCACGCAAAGTCTGGTTCCAGTTAGTGATGAAGGCACCCGGGACGCGTTCGAGCGTTGGAACGTGGTTTATGTCCACCCTGCTGAAGATGTCCAAGACGTCGACGAGCTCCTCTGTGAGCTCCACACCAAGATTGATCCCTATGTTCCACCCTGCGAGCTCCATATCTACGCCAACAGAGCCACGTACGATGGCAAGAACGGCCGGCCATTGATATCATCCGCCTCAGTGGAAAAGTTGGGGCTGGACGAGGATAACGCGCTCATCGTGAAGTGCCGGCGAGACCGACCAAAGTGCCGAGAACTAACGTCAGGTGGACAACCACGACAACGCTGGATCCAGCAGCTTCAACATTACCAAGTGTCCGCGACGACAACCATCTCCCGAGGTTTTGGAAGCTTCACGCCGCTGCTATCTCCGGTTTTGGCGTTCATTCTTTGGGTAAGAACCTGGACCTTTACTGTCGCGAGGACGTTGCCAAGTTGTTTCGTTTTTTGCAATATGAAGTTCTACGCGATGGTCGATAGGGATACGTTTTGGGGCCGTCCGGGACGGTGAAATCAGCAACTGCTGCAGCCTTCGCATTGGCGGTTGCTCGTACGAATACGTGGGTGGTCACGTGGATTCATCTCACTCACGACGAGGCCCCGGCGTGTGTGCGCTTGGAGGGGAACGTGAAGAAAACAACAGATCTAAGTGTGCGGTGCCTCGAATTTTGAGCGATGTTGACAACCGGAAGCAGCATGTCGTGTTTCTGAATGGGGTGACGGTGGATCATAACATGGAGAAACTAACCTGCACCGAATGGCTCGAGCAAAATCGATCGAACCGTCGACTTGTAGTCGTGACAGCCATGTCGATCCGAGGTAAACTCGATGAGCAGAGTGAACACAGTTTGGGTGTCCGAGAGCTGTATGTATCCTCGTGGGTGTTGAGCGAATTCCTCGAAGCAGTCAAGAACGACGAACTATTTGAAAGCGTCCGAGCTCAGTTGTATTCGACCGATGACCTTGAGCCAAATAATGCGGAGTTGGCGCTTTCTTGGCGCCAGACGCTGGTGCGATCGAAATTCTACTTCGCGGGGGGCAAAGCTCGGTACATGTTTGATCGCTCTACTGCAGAAGTGGTGGAACTACTACAACGAGCGGTCCACAACCTATCGGATGGTGTTGACGCAAGTGCTGCGACGGATGGACAAAGCTGCGTGAACGTGAAAAGATCATTTTATAGCCACAAGGAAAAGTCCAAGTCGTGGATCCCGACAATCTGCCAGAACTTCCGAAAACTGGTTGGTTGAAGCGACAAGGAGCTCAAGTTGGTTCGGTTCGTTCAAGTGACGCGAGCGAACACTCACGCATTAAACATGGGGTATTTCCATAAGTTTTTGTGCTCATTGCAAGACTCCGACTCAGCCTTGAGATCAAAACTCGCGAGATTTTCTGCGTCGTCGAAAGTAAAGCGCTGGTCAGATTCATGTTATTCCCAGTCTCTAGTGGAAGGTTTTCCTGAGTGGACTAAAGATGAAGTGCAGAAGAAAATTCGAGTTGCTGGCATTGACGGACTTGATCGCTGGAGTAAACACTCCGAGGATGTGTTGTTGCAGACTTTTTACCAAGTTTTTTTTTTTGCTGAATAGCATATGAATAAAAAATTCTCTCTTTTTATTTTTTATCAAAGTGATTTACGTGATACTGGCTAGCGCGGAGGGAGATCGGAGTTCAAAAATTGCAAACGGCAGCGGAGGGCTTCGCTCTGCTGTAGATCCTGCATCGGAACGGATTTTTTGACGTGGTCGATTGCTTCGGACAGCGGCATCACTTGTGCCAGCTCAAAGATACGAAGTCGCGCGGCCTGCCACACTAAGTCGACTGCTTTCGCATCAGAAAACATCGTGTCCTGCTGTTCTAGTTGCCGCTGGAAGGCATTCACCCCGCAGGTTAGCGCTGTCACCCATCCAGTCAAGGTGCTCGCGCTTGATGCTACGAATGTATCGGTTGCCACCAGAGGAGTAGATGAAGTAGCGTTGTTGCCCTCCTCATCGAACTGTAGCGAGAAACTATTCGCTGGTGTTGTGTGCACGGCGATTCCTTGAATGTCGACCAACTGAAGCGAGCTGGTGAGTGCATCGCCAGCGTCTGCCAGCACGTGAAGCGTTGATCCGTCCTTCGAGAGCCTCAGTGTTACCTGTTCCATCTCACTGTGAGGATTCAGCTCTGTAGCAAACCGAACTCGGTGGAAACTCGTTCCTCGTTTGGCCTCCTGAATGCCGCTCAAGTTGAGACTCTACGCAAATTTCAGGTCAGCCACACTATCACCAAAGCTCTGTGCTATACTTCGCACCTGTAGCTGCTGCAGTCGCTGAGGTAGCGGCGTCTCCGACAGGTGCGGGGTCAACTGAGCGTCCGTAAGCAGTATTTCCTAGTGAATGGGGACGAATTAGAGCCGGCAAAAACCTTAAGGTCTAATGACAACAAGTAGTAGCTACTACCCCCTCTCTACCTGGAAGAGCTGTTGAGCTCGACGCGGATGCAGCGGCAGTGACAGACCGCCTGGCGTCGCCTCCATTTCTCAACACGACCGCAGTTAAATCGCAACTTGGTGAACAGACGCAGAGGCGACGGATCTGAATTTGAATTGACGCCCCGTCAGAGGATATACCAACAATGGACACAGCACCTTTGCCGCTCTTCAGCTTCGATAGGAATGAGCTACAGAGACTCCAAAGCGCGCTGCCGGCCGATCTACAGTTGCTGCGGCTTCGACTCCGCTTTGGCTTACCCGTTCGTGTGCAGCTTGGCCAGAGGTTTCGTGTTGTGGTCGACATTGTGGACGAAGTGGGGCAACCGTTCCCCAAGCACTTCGCACCTCCAGAAGGGGTCGACATCGCTCTCACTTCTGGTGACAGTGGTAACCAGGAGAGCGGCTCTATGGACTCTGATGATCTCACTTTGGAGATCGAGGAGCAGGTTTCTCCTGCCGCTGCTGATAGACAAACCAAGTGGCTGTTCTGGGCTTCGGTGCAGGGCTCAACGTCCTCGGTCATTGACGCTTGTGTCAGTCTCAGCATCATGATGAAGCAGACAGCAGCGCTCGGGGGTGATCCAACCATGAATGACCACCGCCGACTGTTGTTGCAGACGTTCTGCGTCGGTAGTGCGTGGCTCAACGAACGCGTGCTGGTGCTTCCGCTTCAAGTTCAGCTGCAGGTCACGAACGCTCGCGACTCGAGCGCTTCCAGCCTCACCAGCACATTTTGTCAGCGGCTTTTTCGTTCCACGCCGTCCAAAGTCTCAGCTACAGGACGCCCCACAGATGAAGGAGGGCTGTTGATAGTGGAGGAACACTATGGTGACGCCATGGGGGCGCATGTGTGGGACGCCTCAATTCTGCTCAGCTGGGCAATGCTTCACGCTAGCACTCGAGCTCCAACATCTCCGGGGCAAGCCGACCCAGCGGACAGCAACCAAACAATGCTCGAACTTGGCTCCGGGTGTGGGTTATTTGCAGCAGTACTGGCTAGGTTTCAATGCTCGCACCAACACGTTAAGGCCGTCTTCACGGAGAAGCCTGAGTGCACGGGCCGACTGCAGAAGAATCTTGACCGGAATGGATCTCCACCATCAGCATCAGTCCTAGCACTTGAGTGGGGCACGCCATTGCCAAGTCCGTTGCGAGGTGCAAACGTCCGCGTCGTGTTCGCTGCCGACGTGCTGTACAACTGGGCCGCGCACGAAGTCTTCCTCGACACACTCGACCAACTGGCCGAATCCGATGCCAAGCTGGAGGTGCTCGTAGCTCATAAACGACGCGGAAAAGCTTCAGCCGAGAGACTCGACGCTCTCGCATCGGATACATTCGATCCTGCTGCACACTGCGTCATCTCAAGCGACAAGGCCGGATGTCGATGGACTCAGTGGCGAGTCGACAAACTCGCTTCACTTGGTCGCGTTGACCTATTCCAACTTTCCCGTCGATAAGCAGGGCGGTGTCGAAGACTCGTGAATAATTCGATACTTTTATCGTATTTCCATGCGTTTAGTCTCCTTGTTCTTCCGTCGAGCCGCTCTAGTCTGCAGGAAGAAGCGGATGAAGTTGACTGCGCCCTGCAGTTCAATCACCAGCTCGTCAAACTCCTTCTGGAAACTGGTGAAGTCCCCGACGTCGCTTTCGGACACGGCGTGCAGCAACTTGGCCACGAACACCTGAACACGACGCGCGCAGACGAACTCGGACGCTCGAGCCACGAAGTCCAGCGCCTCCACTATCGCCCCGCGGTTGCGCGTACTGAGCGAGTTCTTGAGCGTCGGGACCATCTGCGTGTCCACCAGCTCCGCGTATCCGTCCAGCATCTCCCCCATCGCAGTTCGGTTCTGCACGTACAGGGTCAGCGCTGCCTTGGTGTCCACGGGTGTCAATTGTTCCAGCTCCTCGGGCGTAGGGAAGATCCGCTCCACGTGCGGGGTCGATACACCTTCGTCGCTCTGTTTTCTACCGGAGTGGGGTTCGATCGTGACTTGAAGAGGTTCAGGTGGTGTCATGGGGGTATTGAGGGCGCTGTCGGGGTCGTCGTAGTCGTCCATGGAGTCGTAGTCCGAGTCGTAATCCTCTTCATCGGCTTCGATCGACCTGCTAGTCGGTCGGTTCTTGCTGTTGGCCGAGTAGAGATCCGCGTGGAGCTTCTGGAAGTGGCCACTGATGCCGTCCTGCGGCACTTGCTGGTTCTGCTTGTGCATCTGCATGATGAGGCCCACGTGCTTGAACCGGTCTCGGAAGTGGGCCGCCACGGGGGAAAGACCCACGCGCGCTTGGTTCTCGGCGTACATGGCGCGGTACGCCTCCTTCTCCTTGAACTTGATGATGTCAACCATGGCCGCGTCCTCCTTAGCGAAGAGCTGCAACACACGCTCATTCAATGGGTGGCTCAGTGGGGTGCCTCTACCCGTGGCAGACTCAACTCCATTGTGAACGGTAGAATCTCTCGACGTCAACGCAACTTGAGGGGGTAAAGCCAACCCGTTCTCAGGTCTCGCACTGCGACTCGCTCTACTTCGGGCGGTTCTCCTCGACCCTGGCAAAGACGCACTCTCCCCATAAGTATCTTGCTGAGGGTCCTCACCGGATGCAGTCGAGTCGAGTATCCGCTCTTGCTCCAGCATTCGCATGACGTCTCGGAACTGGCAGCACAGATTGTAGCCGATAGAAGACGAATGACACAGTCCGCAGCTGCTTATCGGCTCTGGTAGAGAGGAAGTCGACCGCGACGAGCTCATCCGAACGTCCGTCGCCTCCTTTGAACCCCCAGACTTGTCCGAACCAGCGAGCGACTGCCTTCTACTGGTCGCAATGATCTCCACCGATGAACTACGGAGCAACGTCCTCTTCCGTCCCTCGTCAACCAAAGCACTATCGCGTCTGATCCCGCTATTGGAGCGTCGGGTGCTGCCTCCGTCAGCGTTAAGATTGTCCTCAAACTTGATGCCCACGTTCATACTCCGCGCCTTCTCTCGCATTTGGCGATCGATGCGTTTGAGCCTCAACTCTTGACGCTCGGCATAGCGACTCTCAGTCTGGCGCGTCGAAGCTGCCACTTGAGCTCGAAGTTGGGCCGTAAACCCCGTTCCTCCACGCAAATTGGGGCCGTAGACCTTTGTTTGGCCTGCGCGCATGCGTTGCGACTGCTTCAATTGAGCCTTCGCACGCAGTAGCAAGCGCTCCATTTGTTGCTGAGCCAGTGAGAGCCCCGCGCCGCCACTGCTGGAGTCTAGCAGCCGCAGTTTCCAGGCTCCCCGACGCTCGACGACGTAGTCACCAGGCTTGATGTCCTTGCCAGCCATTGCCGGCGGGAGCTGGCGCAGCACCGCCATCCCTGCATCCGAGTCAGCGCCGAGGTAAAACCAATCTTGCTCCAGATACACCTCGTCGTTGTTGTAGACGAAGTTCTACAACATATCATACCGAGTAAGCTTCATGGACAAAAAACAATGTTTTCGTTGTAGTATTTTGAAAACGTACATCTTTTTGCTTGCGGCGCTGGCACACAGCAGAGCGAATGGTCCATTTGCCCAACATCTTGGCGCTCTTGTTCCTCAGACGAGATTGGATCTCGTCTACCTGCAGGTCTCCGTCATCTCGACTCTGCAACCATAGCAATAGTCACGTAAGAACCCAAACGAAAAGCATTGAATGGTAATGGTAGTAGTTTATACAAACCTTGGGGAGGTAGGCGGTGACGGGGACTGGGTAGCCCACTGAGGCAGGGGCTTGTACATCGTTGCGGATAGCGTCGTCATCCAGCAGCCCGAGCGCTTTGAGTTGCGGGGCCTCGCGGACTTTGGCTCCCAGCACTCCGCCCTGCTCCCACGAGACGTCGCCAGGCCCCACACTCAGCTGCAGCCAGACGGAATCGCCGTAGCGTACGGAGCTGGCACTTCGGACGTCTGCGAGGTCCAGCAGCGTGAAGATGGCGCGGTCCTTGTAGCCTTTGGCCTGGATCTGCAGCTTCTCCAGCGACTGGACTCGCACCTGGCCGTCCGGACTGCCCACCATCATCAGGTGGCCATTGAACAGCTCCAACGCCACGCTGCAGCCGAACGAGAGGCGCGTCGCCTGCGAGTTGAAGTCGTTGCGAAGCTTCTGCGCGTCGGACACTGGAACGACGACAGCTGCGGCTCCGTTTGCCCCTTGACCGGCCACGCCCGAGGTTGCAAGCTGCAACGGAGTGGCTCCTCCCTGTTGGTTCTGGTTGGTTGTGCTCTCCATCGTGTGGAGATTGTTGGTAGGTGACGCAGACAACGCTGGAGTGGACGCGGACGTCCCCAGAGCGTTGAGTCTCCGCATGATCTCGGCCGAGTTGAAGCCGGAGCCTCCAACCACTCGCAGCCCTGCGCCTGCCAGAGCTGAGGGCGATACTGTGAGCGTCCTCCTGCTACCTTCACGTAGTTTGCCGACGTGGTGGAGGTCCGGTAGACTTCCCACGCTTGAGATGCGAGAGGACGAGCCTTTGTGTGCCCTGCTGTGCCGCTTGATGGACACTTGGGAGCCTCGTTGTCTCGCTTGACGAGCTGCGGCGCCGTCACTGTTGGATGGAGCCGGCTCCTCGTCATCGCTGTCACCGACGTCGGAGGACTCGGAGAAGGCCGACAGCGCGTGATCGTCGGACGGCGGGGTATTCTGGTCGTGGACAAAGTCCAGGTACTGCCACACATTCGACGACCGACCGAAAGCGTGCGGACGCGTGCTGGTCGTGCTGGTCATGGCGAAGCTCTGCGCTCTTGATGGCCCCCTCGGTTGAGAGGGGCAGAGCAGAGAGAGAATCAACCTGACGGCGCGCTAAATGGAGACTTGGCATCATTCTACCAGCTAAAACTGGATGACTTCACTGCGTTCATCCGAAACTTGAGCATTTCCTGATAGGGATGACGGTTCCCAATGCGACCTTCCGGCAGTAAGGGGTCGGTCCAACTTGTGCAGACACCGCTGGCGGATCTAGTGAGCGATGGATGCTCACCACGCTCAGGTGCTGCAATCTCTTCGGGAACAAATTCGGTACGCCAGTCAATCTACCATTGAGTAGAGGGTTCCCCTGTCCTTACTGTTCTGTCTGTAGGGCGGTGTGTGTGCACGACCAAGCGCAATGGGATGCAACGTGGAAGGTGACGTGGATCTGCGTCTCTATCATCAGCTCTGAACAATGACCGACCTCACCTTCCTCTGCTCCTGCTTGTTGTAGGAGGCACTCAGTGACGTCAGCTCGAGTCGACGGGGTCTCATGCTACCCAGCGCCTTCCTCGAGGTGCTACGAGCGAACAGTGTCCCCCTCGGTCGATCCGAAGCCCGTGTGCTGCTGTGGCAGTTCCAAGAGCCTAACGGAGCCGTGTCGGCGACCACGTTCCTTCGGTGGATCGCGCTGAGCGCCCCTGTCGACCACGTGAACCCTGACCTGCTCTTCCCGCAACTTCCGCAGCCGTATCGCCGCATCATGAAGGTCTGGGAGCGCGACATCTTCGACGCGGCGTGGGAGATCATCACGACCGAGAGCGTCCGATTCAGGGCCGAGACTGCAGCGTCCGAGGGCGGGATGAACTCGTCCAGGTCTGCGACTGGAGCGGACAAGCCTCAGCAGCAGAGAAATGACTACGAAGTCGCCAAACGACGGACGTGCGAGCCCTCGTGGCAGATTCCCCTCGACTCCAGCGCCCAGCAAGTTGCCGGCCTGGCATCTCACTGCCTGTTGTCTCTCATGGTCGCTGGGATAAATTACGACGACGCATCGACCAGTACCGCTCCATCACTTCCTGTACTGAGCACAGCGGAAAATGACGTCAAGGTTCTTGGTGACTTCCCTGTTGAGTTCCCTCGAGTCGACGCTGAAGTTCCCGTTGGAGCCGCTGATACCGCCACTAAAGTGCACGTGTCCATCAAAGCGCTTAGTTCACTGCAGCTCGCGAATGATAATTCGGGACTTCCGAGCTGTGGTATCGCTGTTCATCTCGTTGAGACAACGACCAGCCAACAGCAAGAGCCCGTCGAAGACGCCAAGCCTGCCGCTCCAACATTCCGGGAGTGTGTGAACATCTACACGGTAAGAGCTGGAAGTCCGAGTGACGATGGTGCCGGGGTTTCCTGCAAGCTTCTTGCTTCGCTACGTCCGACGCAAAGCTCAGCGGAACCTTCGATCGTTTCAATCGTGCTCTCCCCGGGCGTGTCGCTCCTCGCTGTCACGTCCGTCGGCTCGAAGATCGTCTCCTTGTACAGTCTTCAGCGCGAAGAAAGCAGCAACCAAGACGCAGAAGCGGTTCTCCAACCTTTGAACCTCTCAACTCCGACGTATCAAGTCGATCTGGAGCCAACGCGATCGCCGTTCATGGAAGACGCATGTGAACCCGCACTGCACTTCCTTGTTGCTCCAGTCCCAACCCGTACACCGCACCATGAACCTCCTCGAGCTCCCAAAGCGTACGCGTTTGTAGTATGCTACGGACTCAAAGTGCTTAAGTTCTTGCTCCCGCTTGACAGCAACAGCAGCAGCAGTGCGTCTTCACCTCTCCATCTAACACCGACAAAGTCATGGGAACACTTGACCAAAATCACAGCGTCAGCGCAGGACATGACGACCCAGTACTTGACCGTGGGGTGTCAAGACGGCACGGTTGTCGTTTGGGACGTGCTGCAAGACTCCGACTACGCCTTCCTCGCCCCCTTCAGCGACGCAGACGACACAGCAGAACGGCCACCGCCGCGGCAAAAGCTGTCGGCCGCAGTCTCCACCGAGGTGAGCCACGTCGTGTTTTACCAAGCCGAATACGTCATCGCGCTGTCCAAGTCCCAGCAGCGTATCTACTTCTTCGACGTCCGGGAACGAGGCAAGCCAGCGCTGAAGCGAGTGATCTCACCGCCAGCAAAGAAATCCTCCACGAAAACACGCCAAACTTCTGCACAGCCCGCCAACTTGATGCTGAATATCACAGCAGTCGCGGATCTCCCAGTGGCGCTCGTCGAGTATTCCAACGGAATGGTCATGCTGTACGACGTGCGGACGGCTGAAGCAATCGGTAGCTTCTGGGCGACACTGCCCTCGGCCACGTCTCCGGCTGCTCATGTGGCATCGTCCACTTCTCTTAAGTCGAACGAAAGTCTCGGTGTTTTGGTAACTATCACGGGGAATCAGGACGTCCTCGGTGCTGCAGCCAACCCTACGCCATCGACTGAAGCGACGGAAACGAACATCAAGCTGTATAGCTGGCGCGACCTTCTCTTGGTCTGCTTTCCGTCGCTAACAACCTTGCTTGAGCAGTATCAGGAAGAAGCGGTACGTCCACGTTCGAGTACCAGGACGCCGCGTGTTTGCTAACAGCTCACGACTTGCCTTGACCCCTTCTCTTTTGAGTAGACCATCACAAACATCAAGCAGCTCCTGCTCACAAGCGATCTCGATGATGTTTCAGCTGCAGCCCCACCATCGACCGTCACTGCTCTCGGCACTTCCGTTGATCCGCTAGAAACGATGCTGCTGAGGATGGCCGGCGAGACTCCGCCGTCTTCTACTCGAACCAGGCAGTCAAACGCCGGCAGTTTGTCCCCTCTGCAGTCCCCCTTTGGACGAAGCTCAGTGTCAATCACCGCCAGTAACGCAGTACTCCTGAGCCAAAGCACCGAGAGCACTAACTCTGCAGACTCAAGTTCCGTAGTCATGCTAGAGCCGCTGGTCCAAGACGACAAAGCCTTCTTCGACGAGTACTGCAGAGAACATCTCGATCCGTTAGCCATCGCAGACCAAGAAGCCAGGCTGCACCGCAAGCGACGAGAGCTTCTCAAGACAATGTCGGCTGGAGGAGCGTGGTGAACGACGGACGTCCTGGCACCACAGCAAGCACGCTGCAACGTAAAATCCACAACCAAGACGCAAGAGAGGAGAATAATGCACTTACATTCCATGTCTGTTTTGCGTATTAGCCCTTCTTCACGACGAAAATCTCTACGAGATTGATTGAGTACTTACGAATCCTTCAGCGGTGATACTGCTACGACGTTGGTCCCGAATTTCCAGCTTTTCGAGGCCTTCAGAGGTCTGGTGGGCACCTTGCGGTAATGTGTCGGTAACGAGAACGCGCCACTGAACAGCGACTCCGCTTTCCTTCGCTTCCGGGAAGGCTCATCCTCATCGCTGTCCTCTGATAGCTCGCTCACTTTTTCGACCATACCGCGGTGCTCCAACTGGCCCAACGCAGCTGTAACTACTGCCAGCGACGCAAGGCCTGACGCTCCAGTCTCCGTTCCAGACTCAGCTGCTCGTTGCACAGCGTTCACAGCTTCGAACAGCTCCGAAACGCTTCGGCGGCGCCGCAAGTCCATGCTCTCAAGCACCAACGCAGCCACGTGGTCGACGCTGGCCTGGGCGGGGGTTGCTGCGGCTAGTGCATCCACTTTATGACTGCCAGCAGTAGTTGTCGCCTTGCCGCAGTTTGTTTCTCTGCTCACCCGATCACTGCCGCTCCATCCTGCCATCGTAGCCGCTGCTGCCATCGCCGCCGGAGACACATACATGCTGCTGTGCTTGTACTGGTCGTCGCGATGGTAGGTCGTGCCTTCATACTCGAAGGATTGAGTGGAAGACTCCGCCGTGTATGCCTTGCGTAGCTGCCCCGTGCTGCCGTAAAGCAATTCCGAGTAGCTCAACTTGCCTCGTCGTGGACGCTGGCCCTTGTGTCCTCCCTTGTGCCACTGCGAACCTGGGTGAGGAGGCAAAGGCACGGGCTCTTGGTCCGCTTCCTCTGGAACACTGCACTTCGCGTGCGATGGGTCCCAGTGGTTCATCGAGCAGTACCACTTATCGGGCAACGTGGAGGATTTAATGTGCTGCGGCAGCTTGCGCCACTTGTTGCACTTCTCACACTGCGCCCACTCCAACACCGTCTTCTTGATCCCACTCGTGTTCGCGCCGCTGTTGTTGTGTCCACGTCCTCCCCTTCCTTTGGTAGAGTGACCAGAAGTGGCGCCGTCTGGGTTACTGCCGTTGTTGTTGCTCCCTCCTTCCGCATTGCTACTGACCCCGGTATTTGAAGCACCATTCCCTGTCCCAGACGCCGTTGCCTTTGAGCCTTTGCCGTGCTTCGTCGTATTCGATTTACCAAGAGAGGTAAGGTCATTTGCTGAAGACGTTGGCGTCATCGTACTGCCAGTAGTCACGGACACAGATGCTGCCGGCGCAGCATCTCCAGTAGATGAAGATGTCCTTGCTTTCTTCGAAGGGCGAGCCGAACCATCCTTCTTGGCCTGCTTCAGCAAGAACGCATCCACTTCAGGAGGGTTTGGCGCGCTACACTTGGCTAACTCCGGAGCCCAAGTGTTGAGATGACAGTACCAGACTGCAGGTAACCGATCGAAGTTAATAAATGTCGGCACCACACGCCACTTGCCGCATTGAGTGCTCTCGCATTGCACCCACTTGACTTCTCGGTACTTCTCCTTGAGTTGCTTGGTAATTTTGCGCTTTTTGGAAGCCTTGTCCTTGCTCTTGAGAGATCTGAAGCCCTTCTCCTTCTCTTCCAGCGCAGTCATGTCGGCAACGGAGCCCTTCAAAGAGCTTCCAGACCTTTTCAGAGTACCTGATCCAGACGAAGAGTATCCGCCATCATCCCCTGTGCTGGATTGAGTCGACTTGGACCTTGACTTCAACTTGTACCTCCTCTTCTCTGCTAGCGGGGACGGATTCACCTTTACCACTTCCTCGGCAACAGCACACGACGCATACCGCTCGTCCCAAGTGTTCATATTGCAGTACCAATGTGTTGGCATCGCGTCCAGATTGAAGTCTGGGGGCACCGTCCGCCACTTCTTGCAGCTATCACACTGGACCCACTTGGCCTCGTTGGCTTCTTCCTCCTCCTCCTCGCTGGTTTCTCGTTTAAGCGCACGCGCTTCCCGCTTTGCCTTGTTCTTCTTGCGTTTCTTGCCCGGTCCACTTGTCTTAGCCACCCTTGGAGTTCTTGGGGTTGCATCTGCGTTAGGAGTCGCGGACCCGGCCGTTCCTTCGTCGTCGTCATCTTCATCTTCGCTTGGAACATGCTTCAGCACTATTCCACCAGACGAAGACGGAATTAACACGCTGGCGGAAGGCGACTTGGGGATCTCCAGCTTCAAAGCACCTTCAAGCGGTTGTCGCTGCTCATCCGCGGCACGGCTGTCTCGGCGCTCCTTCGTACGCTCGGTCTTGACTTCTGGACTATCCTCCTCCGCCGATGATCGAGCTTCTAACGAGTCCTTATCACCGGCTGGGCTCGCAGGCACAGGAGAAGAAGGCACGGGCGACTTTGCCTTATCCTCGAGCTGGCCTTGCTCAACCTTGGACGCAGATGCTATGGGGCGCTCCTCCTTGATAATTGCTACCTGTGGTGCTGCTGCCTCGATCTGTGAACCTGTGATCTGGCTGCTGGGGCGCTTCTTCTTTAGAGAAGGGCTAGCTGTCGACTCGTCGGAATCGTCATCGCTCTTCCCCAACGCCTCTTCAAGACGCTCCTGTATCCTCTTCGTAGCAGTGGCAGGACTTTCAAACAGCGCCAACGCAGACGTGGGCGACCGAGTCGATCCAGCGCCTGGTGTTCCTGTAGCCGGAGAGCGGGGAGTCGCAACCGCCTCCACTCTAATCGTCTCCTTGCGCTCTCCAGACGGCGTCGACGGAATAATCTTCTCTGCACGCTGCGCCTTCGAGCTTTCATCCGCGTCCAGGGACTCTCGCTTGCTACGCTTCCGCTTCTTGCCGCTACTCTCTCCGTCCTTGTGCTCCGCTTCATCGTCCGCCTGCGAGGCCAGACTCTCCCTCTTGTGTTTATCCTTCTTCTTCTTCTTTTTCTTCTTCTTCTTTTCGCGCTTCTCCCTCTTCTCGCGCTTCTCCTTCCTCCTGGCGCTCGACGCGCTGACCGCCGAAGCCTCGGACATGGCCTCGTCCTCGTTCTCATCGTGCGCCTGCAGCTCGCTCAGCTGCCTGGGCACCTGCGCCTTCACCGCCTTCTTCGTCTCACTCTCTGGCGCCGCCTCCTTCTGCTCCGCGGCGTGTTTGGGGCAAATGATCAGCTTGGACGAGATCTGGCGCACGCAGTTGGGCGGCAGGCAGCGCGCGTGGTACGCCACGGGGCAGCGCATGCAGCGCACGGCCTCCTGCTGCGCGCCCGACTGGTTGCAGCCCGCGCACGTGTGCAGCGGGCAGATGAAGTGCGTGTTGGTGGCGATACGCGCCAGCGGGAACTGCGCGATGCACTCCTGGTGGTAGAACTTGCCGCACGACAGCGCGCGGCACTTGCGCACGGGGCGGAGCGTCGGGTCGGCGCCGGCGGAGGCGGGCGCGTCGTCCTTCAGCGCCTCCACGCCCGTCTGCTTGCAGTGGAAGCAGGCGTGGGTTTTGCTTCTGCAGCTGGGGCACAGCCAGGTGTCGTCCTGGGCCTGCGCGGCGCCGCTGTCGGGCGACAGACACGCCGCGTGGAAGGCCGAGATGCAGGGGCCGCCGCAGACCACGAGCGCGTCGCCCTCGCGCTCGCACACGACGCAGATATGCTCTCCCTGGAGGAGTTAAGGGCATAACAACGTCAATATTAGCGTTAAAAGGCTCGCGGAGGCCGGTAAATACGCGCCGGAGTGCCGCGCACCTTGCTGCGGTCGCTGTCTGGCTCGGACTTGACGAGTTTCGGCCGCGCGGGCGCGGGAGCGGAGCTGGGGGCCGCCGCCTCCTGGCGCTCGCGCTGCCGCTGCTGGTCCGCCTGCAGCTGCGCGCGCAGCTTCTTGCGCCGCTTCTGGTCCAGCGGCACGCGGATGAGCACCGAGTCGGAGCTGGAGCTGCTGCCGGAGCCGCCGGAGCTCGCGTCCGAGTCCGCCATGGCCGCGGGGGTTTCCTGCCTTATTGGGACTGAGTGGGCGGGCAATAGAGCTTTACTATGGAGAGCAGCTCATTGGCAGAAAGAACGTGGAAAAACATCGGATTGGACGTAACTAAACGTTGTACTATTGGACGAAAGTTGACAAAGTATCTGGATTGGATAAAAATAGCCTATCGACCCGGGTCTGGATGTGTTTGACCCGACCTGGCCCATGTTGAAGTGCTCAACACCATGACCAGCCTTTTGGCCGACTTGGTTGGTATTGATAGCCGTGGTCTGGGTAGGATGGCCCTCTTAGGACGAACGTCTAGCGTGATAATATCGTTTCCACTATCACTTCATCATCGGCTGTAGACACTGGCATATACTTATATGGTGTTGAGCTGGCTGTGGCCGCAGAAGTCGGTGGCGGGGAGCGTCGTGGTGATCACTGGCGGCGCCTTGGGGCTCGGCCGCATGCTCGCTATCCGCTTCGCGCAACTCGGCGCCGTGGTGCTGGTCTGGGACATCAACGCCCCCAACGGCCAGAAGGTCGTTCAGGAGATCACTTCAGCCGACGGCGGCGGAGAAGCGCACTTCTTCCACGTGGACGTGAGCGACAAGGCCAAGGTCTACGAGACCGGTCGACGGGTGCTCGAGCAGTTCGGGACGGTGGATATCCTCGTCAACAACGCTGGAATCGTATGTGGCAAGACACTGCTGGCGACGTCGGACGCGACGATCGAGCGCACGTTTGCAGTCAACACCTTCGCGCATTTTTGGACGCTGCGGGCGTTCCTGCCGGACATGGTCAAGCGGAACCGCGGCCACATCGTGTGCATCGGCAGCGCCGGCTCGCTCTTCGGGTTCCCGAACATGGTGGACTACGGCTCGACCAAGTTCGCGTCCTACGGGCTGATGTGCCACCTGCGGCAGGAGCTGCGGTCGCTGGGTAAGTACGGCATTAACCTGACGGTGGTGTGTCCGTCCTTTATAAAGACGGGCATGTTCGAGGGCGTGCGGGTGCCCATGCTCACGACGTGGCTCAGTCCGGAGTACGCCGCTGATCAGGTGGTCAAGGCCGTAAGACGCAACCAGTGGCGGGTGCTCATGCCGACCATTGTGGGGCTCCTGGCGCTGGTGGTGGCGCTGACGCCCATCGGTCTGTACGACTTCATGATGCGCATCACGGGCGCGCTGAACGCCATGAAGAAGTTCCGCCAGACGCGCGTGAACCCCGAGCGGAGCGATGAGGAAGCGAGCGGTGCTGCTCAGTGCGAGCCGCAGTTCAGCATCAAGGACGGACGGCCGCTCGACAGCCTGCAGATCCACCACAAGCACATCAGGGCCACCTCGGCCAAAGGCGGAGGAGGAAACCCATTCACAGACTTGCAAAGGGAAGGACACGGCAAGGTTGAGGCCTAATGCCAACAATATACATCTCACGTCATACCCGATAGCAAGTCTCACGTCGAAGCCGCGTCGAGCATGACGGCAGGCTCATCCAGCCATAATCGAATCGAAGATGTCATCCCGTCCTACTATACATTCTCTCGTACACACCCCGTCCCTCCGCACCGCTTCAACTCCCTCCATCCCCCATTAGCGGCCCATTGTTCATCTCTCCTCGCCGCCGCCATGTTCGACTGGATCTGGCCGCAGAAGTCCGTCAAGGGCGACGTGGTGGTCATCACGGGCGGCGCCATGGGGCTGGGGCGCCTCGTGGCCTTGCGCTTCGCCGCGCTGGGCGCCGTCGTGGTCGTGTGGGACCTCCACAGCGATCTGGGCCCCCAACTGGTGCAGGAGATCGAGGCGGCGGGCGGCTCCGCGCGCTTCTACGAGGTGGACGTGACCGACCGCGCCAAGGTCTACGCCACGGGCCAGGAGGTGCTCAAGGAGTTCGGCGCCGTGGACATCCTCGTCAACAACGCTGGCATCGTGGGGGGCCGCCCCGTGCTCGAGTCCTCGGACGCCATGATCGAGCGCACCATGGCCGTGAACGCCACATCGCACTTCTGGACCATCAAGGCGTTCCTGCCCATGATGGCCAAGCGCAACAAGGGCCACATCGTGTCGGTGGCCAGCGCCGCCGGGATCTTCGGGTCCCCCGGGATGGTGGACTACGGGGCCAGCAAGTTCGCGGCCATCGGGCTCATGCTCAGTCTGCGCCAGGAGCTGCAGGCCATGGGCCTCTTCGGCGTGCACACGACCGTCGTGTGTCCGGGCTTCATCACGACGGGCATGTTTGAGGGCGTCAAGCCGCCGCCGTTCACGCGGTGGCTCACGCCCGAGTTCGTGGTCGACCAGATCGTCAAGGCCGTGCGCCGCAACCAGTGGCGCGTGCTGGTGCCATCCATCCTGATGGCCATGGAGTTCGTGGCCACCATCATGCCCATGTGGTTCGTGGACTGGTTCATCCGCGTCTCCAAGACGTCGCAGGCCATGAAGAGCTTCAAGCAGACGCGCACCCACGCGCTGCTCAAGGAGGACTAGTACCGTAGGCTCCTGCTGTCTGTCACTCAATTCCGTACTCCATGTACTCAATCCAAACAACACTGAATGACCAGTAATACTTCGTAAGAGTCATGACCAGGGCTTGATAGTAGCGGTAGTTCTCCTGAACTACTACCAGTAGTATTCCAGTAAAAGAAAACGAATTACTAGTTACTGGGTCCTTTTGCTCAAGCGTTCCTAGCTACTATAGTAATAGTACTATAGTACTATCAAACTACTGGCTGAATGTGGTCCACACACTTATGTTTAAGTATATTTTTCGGCAGGTTGTCACGAAATGGTCAAATTGTTTAAATATTTTATATTATTTAAGGGTGTGACTTCGTTGATGGTTGACATGTGAGAACATCTGGTCGCAAACGGACGTGCGTTGTAAGTAGTAGATACAAAATCTCGCGATGTACCAACACCAAAATATGTAGACCCAGTACTTCTTACCGCCGTCGAACGAGCACAGGGGCTTACGACATTTTTTCCTATTATGCTGAGCAGCAACTTGCGTACCAGCGGCGGTGCTAAACTATTGCAATCAACACTCACCATTTACTCACCGCGATTAAACCCGAGTGGAGCTTTGGGCTCTGGGATAGACTCAGCAGGCGAGGGGTTCGCGAGCGAACGTATGTGTCATTTCAAGTTGTGAACCTCAGGTGAACCTCAGCAGTAACTCGATAGTATTATTGGGGGCGTGGATGAGTTACTGGTTACTATAGTGATAGTACAATCAGAAAGTGTCAAGTTACTGGTTACTATAGTAGAAGTAGTAGTACTATAGTACTATATTCTACTGGCCTCGCGAATTACTACCAAGCCGACTCAAGTTACAAGTTGAAGTGTGTTCACTTCAATGACACCATATATTACTCTAGGTATTCGCTTGAGTGACATCAAAAACCCAAATCAGGCAGAGGCGGCATTAGTCGATTCGAGTTGATACCGTGAAAGGCTCATGGCGACGAGTGCGCGCTGGCTGCTCGGCGAGAGGCGCCACGCCGTGGTGGCGGTGGAGGTGCCCGCCGGGCCGCTGGGCATCATGCTGGACGCCGACGACCTGGACCGCCCCGTGCTCGATGGCTTCGCGCCCGTGTCGCCGTCGCGCCCAGAGCAACGCGGCGCCGTGGAGACGAGCGGTCGCGTGCCCGTGGGCAGCCTCTTGCTGGCCGTGAACGAGTACGACTTCGCGGCGGAGGATCTGGGCTTCCAGGAGGTGGGGCAGGTGCTGCGTGAGACGAGCCACCTGCCACGCACGCTCAAGTTCCGCGTGCCACTGGAGCTGGAGGACGCCAGCGACGTGCCATTGAGTCAGCAGTTCGCTCCGAGGAGGGGGCCGCCGCCCAAAGAAGAAGAAGAAGAAGAAGAAGAAGAAGAAGAAGATGATGATGATGATGATGAAGGAAAAGATGATGATGATGAAGACGACGAGAAGGAGGAGAACATTCAGGTTCCAGTGAAGAAGCAGCAGATGCAGCAGCAGATTATTGACAATGACAGCGGCAGCTACAGGCACTTGCCGTTGAGTCAGCAGTTTGCGCCTCACCGAGGACCTCCGCCACGAGAAGAAGACGAGGAAAACGAAGAAGAGTTTGAAGACGAAGGAGGAGAAGAAGAAGAAGAGAAGGACGAGGAGAATATGGTTGTGTCTGGCAGCGGGTCCTCGTCGTCGACTGGAGACTCTTTCCAGGAGATCCACGTGACAGAAGCGACGGTGGTTGGGGACGTGGTGCTGGCCTCGGCTGCGCGTGTGGCGGAGGATCAGGTGAGCGACGGGAGTACGAGCTGGACGCTGACGGGGTCCAACATCGACGCATCGTCGAGTACGCCACTGACGAGCAGTGTGAGCTCGGCCTCCCCAGAGAAACCGCAGCAAATGCCGCTGGAGGAGTCACGTCTGGCAGTGCAGGAGTTTACGCCTCCTGATTTGACGGAGCAGTCGACGCCGTCATCCGAGCAGCCGAAACGATTGGCCCTGGAGATTGACGATGCCCCTCCGCCGATACCGAAGGAGCTGTCTTTCGGCACCATGGCCGCTCTAGCAGAGACGCGTCACTTTGATAGCGACGATTCAAGTGAAGACGAAAGTGATCAAGACATGGGAACATGGGGCCAAGGCGGCTCCAAAGAAGCGAGTTGGAAGCCCGCTCGAGCTGCGGCTAGAACGGTCAGCTCCTCTTCCCCTGAGCAGCCTGAAACACTGTCTCCGCAGAAGTCGCAACAACCGTCACCTGTACCGTTGTCCATGGCGTCCAACGTGTCGTCCGGCACTATTGCTGCATCGCTCATGGCGCAGACAAACCAGTTCGACCGAGACGACTCGATTGAAGAAGACGATGACGCTGAGTACGTTACCGCTGTAGCTCCTCCTGGTCCGCTGGGGCTGAATCTGGACGGTGGAGTGCTCGACTGCGCCGTTGTGATGGGCTTTGTCAAGTTGCGCGATGGCTCTAAGGGAGCGCTTGAGCGTAACGGAGATATCGTTCCTGGATCAGTGATTGTCCGCATCAATGGCAAGGATTTCTCGGACGCGACACTGAATGATGTGCGGACGAGACTTGGGGAGCTCGGTCACCTGCCGCGCACAATTGTATTTCGCCTACCTCGCCGCCAGCAGCAGCAGCAGTCCAGTGTGCCACGCTCCACTGGCATGCGGCGTGCCCCGACGCTCCCTGTTTTCCACGAAGACTTTGACAAGCGCCGCAAATTTGAACTGGGCCTGGTGATGCACTACGATAAAACTGTTTTAAAACGGCGCGAGTGTTGGTTCTGCATCGACGCGAAGTGGATGGCTCGGTGGGTGGACTTCGTTGCCCGCGGAGGGCCTGAACCAGGTCCCATTAGCAACGAAAACCTGCTTCACCCTGCTTGGCGGAAGATGCTGGCTCACGACGCTCCTGGCCGACCTGACACGGCACGCGAAGGGCTGATTCTCATGAAGGACTACAGAGTGGTGGCACCGATGGTTTGGTGCTTATTTGCCGAGCTGCACGGTCTAGGCGAAGCGCCCTTATTGCCGCGGTATCTGATGGACATTTACGCCGAAGCTCTGAGCGACGGAGAGGTAAAAAGCATTCTGGAAGTCCCTCGGCCCAAGGCGTCCGTGCTTGCCAATGAATTGCGCGATAAGTGCCTCGTTCGCTCGAGCAGAAACCGCTAAAAGGTGGAAACGAGCACGGATTTTGCCACACTGTACACTGTAGCGAGTATTCATTCAATTCATACACTGGGTCTTGTACATGTACATACGTGATCAGTCCATGTGGGTTGGGCCGTCTTTGAGCCAGCTGAACGACCAGCTAAAGTCGGCACCTGAAGCAACGGAAAAACCCAGTCAATAGCCACACAACCTCCCAGTGCTTGATCATCCCTGGTACCCCTACCGTTGTGCTCCAGCGAGTTTGTTATCGTGTAAAAGATCCACAAGAACAAGTTGGACTGGACGAGTCGCCACCCGCAGTCGAGCACGAACGAAAGCAAGTGAAGCGTGGAGAAGCTAATCTTCCGCTGGACGAGGTAGCCTATGATGAGAAGTGATAGAAATTCTACAGCACCGAACATTGCCACACCGCTGAGCATGCTGCCAAGGCCTTCACTATCAAGGGCTTTTATCTGGGCGTAGTAGTCGCGATTCGGAAGATAATACATGGAGGTCGTATACATACCTGCAGGCACACACATACACAAGTTCGAATTAGATGCAAAACCTGTCAACCCTACAACAAAAAGTACGCACAGAAGATGAACGGGACGATGACTTCCGTGTACTCCACGAGGATGACAAACTCCGCGACGAACAACACTTGAGCCGTCCGTTGGACGAATTTCCGACGCTCCTTCAGCGAGAATTTTTTTTCGAGCGTGGCAAACTCTTCCTGGTTCAAAGGTGTGAAAGCGTCTGCATCTGCGGCAACTGGAAGTGGGTCGTTCATTGTCGTCACCGGGAATATTCGTCTGGTAGTTGCATCCGTCGGCATTGAATCAGTAGTGCGTCTGGGTTTGAATGCCATGAAGAGAAATGTATATCTGTGCTGAACTAGAAGAGCGGCTGTCTGCGGAGCTTCTTGGACAATTTGCAATGCTACGTCGATGAACTTGGCGGAGCGAAGGGGGTGGCCATGGGGTATTTTATGCTGCAGAGCGACGATGTCTCGCATTAGGTTGCTGATATCCCAAATTGACGTACACCCTAGGAAGGCGTCTAGTGCGATCATTTCGAGCACTGTGGTGATAGAGCTGGAGTTTTGAACCGAGCTTGAGACGTACAGCGCGTTGAAGACGTCCACGTTGAAAATCATGTTCTGCGGCATCAGATCGAATTTCCTGTCGAGAAAGTAGGAGATCCAGTTTTTGGCGATGATTTTAATGACGGGGAGGAGAATAACGTAGAGCTTTTGACTCGACGGTCCGACATGCATGAACCCGTAGAGATATGCTGGGTAGACGAACGTGAGCAGCACTTGACAGATCAAAACGACAACGTAGTTGACCAACTCGCGGACGAGCTGCGTGTCTTGCTTCAAAGCACGACCAAAGCAGCACGCGAAGCAAATGATGAGAGCGGCGAACCACACCGGAATCCCCACCACGAGTGCAAACGGTAGCGGGAACCCGATGACGCTGGCCATGACAATCATGAATGCAATCGCGCCGGCGCTAGAGATGATTGGCATTGAGATCGTTTTCATGGAGTTGATCTTCAGACCAGGGACATTGATCCGGAACTGCTCCAAGATCGCGCACGTCATGAGGGCGATCGATACGTAGTCGCGGAACCAGAACAAGTAATTCGCTCTTAATCCTTCTTTAGGTGCAGCCAGAGGGACACAATCTACCAGCGCGACCACGACCAAGCACGGAAAAGGGGACACCACAGCGATCAGCAGGGCCCATAACGTTGAAGTAGTTTGGTGGTACGTAGTCAGGTTCCGGACGCGTTCGACTGAGTAGTTACCACGCAATTCTACTTGGAAGCTGGTGAAGAACCTGAGCAGCCGACGTCCAAACAGACAGGCACCGCGCCAGCGTTTGCGCATGGTGGGGACCATGTCCGCGGCTCTAGGACAATTTCGAATGATGTCATCGTTTCTCCTTTCGCTTCTATCTTTATCTTCCACGCCTCGTAATCTAAGAGAGTCAAACTGAGGTGGATAATCTCATTTTTTTAGCGTCGGATCAACGAGCATGTCATGGTGACTGAATCGTAGCAGCTACTCTGCGCTAACATCAATTTAAAACAAGCAAAGAAAAACCTATAGCTTGTGAAATGCTGAACGGCACCTATTTCTTCACCCACTTGCCGCTGAAGAGGACAGCAAAAAATTCAAAGTAGAAATCAATAGAAGCAAATATTAGGTTTTTTTTGTCGTAAATTAGATCCCTGAACTTCAATTATAATAGTCTTTGT
Source organism: Phytophthora sojae (assembly GCF_000149755.1). Classification (NCBI taxonomy): domain Eukaryota; phylum Oomycota; class Peronosporomycetes; order Peronosporales; family Peronosporaceae; genus Phytophthora; species Phytophthora sojae. The sequence goes on along the minus strand of NW_009258121.1, from coordinate 3,793,687 downwards.
ATTCATATTGAAATATAAACTATTTAACATTTTTAATTTCAAACATTGGTTCTAAGACACGTATAAAATAATCTTTTTACCACCAATTAGTTTTTATTTAAATATATATTGTTTTCAACTTTTATTAATTGTTCAAAGAAACAGTATGTTGACGAAGTAAATAATGTACCCATATAAATGAAACAGTAGGGTTGACTCAGTTTAAATGCAATTAAATGTATTGGTCTTTGACATAAAATGTTTATAATAGTTTTAGTAAAATAGCATTTCTATATAAAATGAAACATTCCTTGTCAAGAAACAAAGAACGCCGATTGAAGTACGTAGCAAAAGTGACGAAAGCAACCTAACGTTAGCGGTTTTCGGGGCGTTGGGTGCCACATGGACTCGTCTTGAAACACAACAAGTGAATTCTTGTTCGACTGTAGGATTAAAAAATTCAATGCGTGCGGTGTCCGAGGTCCTTGCTTCAAATCTCTCAGGTAGGTCCAGATAAAATGTACATGTATTGGGTCACCTGCAACGTTTTCGACGACAGCACTGACGCAACCTTTTCCACGTGGTTTTGTGGCTTGCGACAGCAACTACAGTACCTGCGGGCCCCCAAGTCTTGTGTCTTGGGCCAAGACCCCAGCGCGTGCTGTCGCTGTAGTTTTTGTCGTGCTTTGCCTTCCTGTTGCGCGAAACGCCGTATTGACGACGGTGGGCATGTACAGTTTGAGCGGCTCCGGAAGGTGTACGAGGAGTATCCTGGAGGCTCTATTGGAGATGGTCGCGCAATTCTCTTGAGTTGGGGTCTTCCTCTGCAAGCCCTAGCCAGCCAAACTCTCTCGGAATCGAGATGTGATGAGCTGAGCTCCTGCTTTTAGAGGATACGACCTTGAAGTTGGATCGATTTGAAATGTAGCGGCTAGACGATCGGCAGCGTGTGTAGCGGAGTTCCGTCCAAATCACTCTAAGCATAGGACGCAGCATGTGGATTCGTCGGTCAGTGTTTGATACTGTAGTCGTGGCCTGCGGAGAGTTGCTTCCGTACAGATTAATTAACGGCGCAAGATTAAATTTACTTACGACAATGCTATGGCCTCTATCTGACGTCAAGCCACTGGTTGGTATCCACAGCATCCTCCGGCGTACATGTATCAGCTCAGTTTCAATTTTGCCTTCAACGCACCAACACCACCTTCATCAACTCTCGCTACAATGAAGATCTTCGCCGCTGCCGCCATCGCCGCCTGCGCTCTCACTGCTACCTCTGTCAACGCCGACGGAGCCGAGGGAGCCAAGTGGGGATACAAGCCCAGCGACACCAGCATGGCTGCACCCAACCAATGGGCCGAGCACTACCCGACGTGCGGCGGTCAGCGCCAGTCGCCCATCGATATCGAGACGACGGAGCTAGACAACGTCTCCGAGAAGCGCTCGCTGACCTTCAGCGGCTCGTGCGCCGACTTCGATGTCTCGCAGTCGGACGAGTCCTTCACGGCCAGCGTGAACGGCGGCTCGTGCGCCGTGAGCGCCAACGGCGCGTCGTACAACATGCTGCAGTTCCACATGCACGTGCCGTCGGAGCACACGTTGAACGGCGAGCACCTGGGCGGCGAGGTGCACTTCGTGCACAGCAACGCGGACAGCTCTGCGCTGCTGGTGACGGGCGTGTTCTTCAAGGCCGTGCAGGGCGCGAGCGACCCGTGGGTGGTCTCCGTGCTGGACGCGCTGGACAAGATGAGCTCGAACGCGACAGCGTCGGCAAGTCTGACGTCGTACGCCGACCTGGTGAACAAGGCCGCGGACGCGCAGGGCGTGTTCAACTACGCCGGCAGCCTGACGACGCCCGCGTGCAGCGAGATCGTGGACTGGTGGGTGGTGAAGAAACCCGTGGACGTGTCGACGGCCGACCTGGAGCGTCTGCAGTCTCAGTTGCGCGAGCTGCACATCACGGACGACGGCAAGAACGCGCGTCCGGTGCAGCCGCTGAACGGCCGTGTCGTGACGGCGTTGCTGTAGTGTAGGTGTTTGTTTGGTACTCGAACGGGAACAGCTCGTGATGAAATAAATATGTACACATTTTCAGAACTAGCTTTGTATTAGTTTCTAACTGTCTCGATTAACTAGTGTGGGAGTTGTATTAACAGTAAATGTTCACTGCTTAGAATTTGGGTTTGAGGAGTGGATCATGCTGTATTTTTTGTTTATGTTTTGTGAATATGGCTATGAACATGTTTAAATTCCCCAATTAATTTTTTTCTGATGCTTTCGACTGAAATAGTAAATACAGAACTTCGAAAGTTCTGTATTAACTGTTTGTCAATTGGGTCGATGCTCGACGTATGTGTTACAGTAATGTGCGTCAATAAGGGACGTGTGGCAACTAATATCCTTACATACATTATATAGCTGTCAGTCAAAAGAACACAGCTAACATTGATTTAAGTTAACTTTCGACAGGATCCTGGCGCTATTGGTTGGTTTCGCAACGAGCGCGACTACGTGATTGGCTAGTGAGGTCAGATCTAGCCAATCAGTGATTGAAGCTACCATTTGAATTCGGGCGCGAACATAACTCCTTCCCTCCAACCCGCTCAGCGCGATCTCCAAGCACAACGGAATCTACCACAACACCAGCGCCCTACCCATCCACCCACCTCATGAGCTCCTCCTCCAAGACTAGAACTCGCCTCACCCAGCAGCAGAAGCTGCGTCTGATCAAGAAGGCTGAGAGCTCCACCGCTGTCAAGTATGAAGACCTGGCCCTTTGGGCCAAAGTCGAGTTCGGTCTGCAAAGGCCCCCCTGGGAATGCCACCATCGGCCGCATCATCTCGGGGCGTATCGCGCTGTTGCTCCAGCCTCACGAAAGTGCTCAGCGCAAGAACAAGCCGTCTCCGTTCCAGCTACAGATCGATCAAAACATCGTCGAGTTCATCATGCTTGCAGAGGCGGAGGGCATTTGCCTCAGCGGTGCAATGATCGTCTTCTATGCGACTTACTAACTGCCATGAAGTGGTGCGAGTCTGCGTGGGATAATGTGTCAGCTTCTACGATTCAGAAGTGCTGGTTTACTTCTCGATTTGCTAACTCCGAGAAACCACCCGACCCTTCCGCCCTCTTCTCCCCTCCTAGCGTCATGGCGATGCAAGAGCAAGCTCAGCAGCCACGCGGCCGTGCAGGCTTCTCGCGCCCCGATCCTGACGTGCTTCCAGCGGTGAATGAAGTAGATGAAGGCGCCGACGAAACCATGGCCGAAGCCACCGTGTGACGGGGCACACAGTACTTCTTAACAGAGGAAGCAGGAGTATACAAACTCCAAGTGAACAGCCGTTCACGTGTCTCTGGTCTGAAGGGGACGACTTGACTTGAAAAGCGGTAGATCTAAGACTGAATGTATTTATAGGTTGGTACAGATTTGGCCTGCATACAAATCCTAAGTTCCCTATAGTTTGTGTCATACAAAATGTGTCTGTTAGCTCTGAGGCCACTTGGGTCACTATCCAGGGGAGTGACCGATGTAGCCATCCCGGAATAGTGACAGAGTCACTATTCCATGTAACCCCGTTACATCCTCCCCCACTTAGATTCGATCTTATCGACCAATCAGAGCGAGGTTACGCCGGCGACTCACATTTCACTCGCAAAGTCGAAATCCATCGACAACGGCGCGAGCTCTGGCGCCTCGGCTCCCGGGCCTCACAGAGCAACTGGCGCATCGCCGAGCAAGCCGCAGGGTCTCCACGTCGACCGGAAGCATGCCTCCAAAGCGCAGTGCGCGCAGTGCGAAAGCACCTCCGAAACCGCGGGCCGTAGGGCCGAAGACCAGGGCGGCCAAGGCCAAGGACGAGTCGTCCGCGCTGATGGAGGCCACGAAGGCGGCCGAGGAGGTGGTGCGCTCTCGCAGCAGCACGCCGGAGAGTGGCCGTCAGGCCGGGGCTCGGAGCAAGTCTCCTGACGCCGCGCAAGGCAAGGAGGAGAGTCCTCGGGGCCATAAAAGCCCGGCTCGTGACTGGGAAGCCGCCGTCGTTGACTGCACGATGGTCCAGTACTACGGTGAGAGTTCACCCGACGACGAGAACGTCTCGGAGGGCAGCACGCACGCTGCCGAAGGCACGGAGCTGGCGGCAGGCGACATGACCAACGCCTCGGCCGACGCAAAGGCCTCGTCAGAGAAGGAGACGGAGGACGCCGAGTCCGGCTCAGGCGACAGCAAGCAGTCTCACGACGAAGTCGCCATGGCCGACGCTGGGGTCGTGGCCGAGAAGTCGTCGAGCGACACGGGCTCTGAGCCCAAGGCGGTGTCGCCACCCAAGCATCTGACGCTGACACAAGGTCGTGAGCGTGCCCAAGCGTCGAAAGCGGCTGCCGCTGCGAAGGCCGCCGAGGCCAAGGCGAAGAAGCGTTCAGCTTCCAGGTCGCCTCGCGGCTCCAGCTCCAAGCTGTTCATCGACTCGGGGTCTGAGGACGAGGAGGGTGCCGTCCACGAGCCCAAGGAGCTCTCCAACAACCTCGACGAGCAGCAGCAGCAATACCACGCTGCTAGCTCGGGTGCGTATGCCAGGCAGCCGACTGCCACGACTGCCATCGAGTCTTCTTCAGGCGGGGATGCCACGTACCCGCAGGGCTACTTCCCGCCCGAGCCTGGCACTGGTGCGCCAGCGCTGTTGGAGAAGCTCTCGGCTCCTCGTGGCCTTATCGGTGGGTACACCTCGAGGGGTTCCTATGAGCGTGCTCTTGTTGAGAAAGAGCCACTCTTTCTTGGCGACGTTGAAGTCGCCCGGTGTGTGCTACTAGCACCACACAAGCTCACACTGAAGGAGTTCACCACGCTTCGCAAGAAGCCGGAGGACAAGGGTGGACTCCATCCTGTGTGGGGTTACCACTGGGTCAAGACGAATGAGAACATGACCTGGAACGAGGTGGAAGACCGCTTCTGGCGCTACGTCCAGCGCAAAGGGTATTCCGACCAAGAGTTCAAAGAACTCCTTGAGGATCGCACTCTGACCGCAATCCTGGACGTGCGCGAGCTCCGCATCGAGTTCGCTCAACCCGTGAGCAAGCGCAAGCTCCACTCGAAGATGGACGAGCTGAAGCAAGAGGCGAGAGCCAAAGCTCGTGAAGAGCGTGGGCGTGGTGCGACTACGTCTGCTACCGTGCCCCGGGTACCGGCCAAGAAGCCAAGGACTACTTACGAAGCTGCCGCTGCTTCTCGTCCCATATCGCAACAGCCTTCGGGCAGTCTGCCTGGAGCTGCTCAACGAGCTCCCACGAGTTATCCGACTCAGGGTAACCCCTCCACTTCACGAGCAGCTGGCGCTTGCCATGGAGCCGCCGCTCCCGGACGACTCGTTCCACGTGGTAGTGGATCTGCCCATTACGATCAAGGAGGGCCGGCGGTGGCCTCGCACGGCCATGGCTACGAGCCTGAGGCGACGCAGCCGTATGCTGGGGCCCCGAGTCAGGTGGTGGCCCTGCAGCAAGAGGAGATTCGTCTTCTCCGGGACCGTGTGTACGTCCTCGAGATCGCGCTTGGCGTCGGCCTTGGTGGCGAGGCTGCCGCTCGTGCTGGTCAGCCTGGTGCCGTGGAGCGGCTCCGTGAGGATGTTGCCTCGCTCTATCAAGAAACTCGCAGTCTCCATGGCCGTGTGGATCGTCGAGCCGACCTGTCGTCTTACGACTCGCTGCGAAACCAGCTCGCTGGCCTTCGGGCCGAGCTTCATGGCCACGCGCCGTATCCGGAGCAGCAGCCCCACTCGTATCAGGCCCAGTTTGGCCAGGGCTCGTACGGGGCCCCTGCGTATGCTGATCCGATGTACGCCGCGCCGTCTTACGACCAGCGCGCGTATCAGGCGCCTTACCGCGACCCGACGCCGCGCTTCGAGGAGCTGCGCTCTTCTCCACCGGGCCACCCACCGCTTCCTGCGGGGCAGCCAGAGCCAGAGGGTCATGGTACCTCTTAAGACGACCCACGTAAAACGTCGGGTGAGTCGTCATCGACTTGGGCAAGTCTATGGTGTACGCCGCGCCATGCTGGCTGAGGACCGTGAAGGGTCCAATGAAGCGGTGCTTCAGCTTGTTGCTCTCGACCGAGCTAACAGTGTTTAGCGGTAGGTTTCTAGTATCTAGGAGAACTAAATCCCCAACCTTAAACACGTTCATGTTTCCTCTTCCATTTCGGTCAGAGTACTCCTTCTGTTTATCTTGGGCTTGCGCCATGGTGTCTCGCACCCTGCTGAGTATGTTCAGCCTGTCTTCGGCAAACGAGGACAGTTGCTTCCGCAAGGCGGCTGGACTCACGTCCGAGACTTGGGAGAAAAAGGTTTTCCGAGCCTCTCCCCCACTTAGGACCGAAGCCCCGGTACTGCCTCGTAATGTGAGCGGCACCTGAGGGTGGCGCAACCCGTTCAGGTAAAAGGGCGTAAAGCCCGTCGATGCATGTACCGCATTGTTGAGTGCGAACTCAACCATGGGCAAGCGATCAGCCCAAGAGCGGGGCATCTCCGCGCAGATACTGCGGAGCGTGTCCTCGAGCACGCGATTGACGCGCTCCGTCTGGCCATCCGTCTGCGGGTGGTCCGCCGTCGACATCGACAGCCGTGTGCCGGGAAGGCGAAACAGCGTCTGCCAGAACGTAGCGGTGAACCGCGGGTCTCGATCAGAGACAATGGTCTCGGTCAGACCGTGCTGTCGGAAGACACAGTCCATGAACAGGCGAGCGACCTCGTCGCCAGTGACGGTGTCACAAACTGGAGCAAAGTGGACCATCTTGCTCAGACGGCACACGAAGGCAACAACACCAGTGTTGCCACCGTCATCGGCCGGAAGTCCGAAGACGAAGTCGAGACTCATCGACTTCCAGCAGCCCGCTGGGACCGGCAGGCTCTGCAATGGTGCCGAGGCGTGACCGGCAGGCTTCACGCGCTGGCACGTCTCGCACGTACGGACGTAGGTGGCGACCCACTTGTACATGTGACGCCACCAAAACATCTGCGAGACAGACGCGTACGTCTTCTCACGGCCGAGATGGCCACTGGATGGAGCGTCGTGCACCTCCATCAGGATGTCGTACTTGAGATCCTCGTCGTTGGGCACGACAATACGGGGAGGATCCTCGGGCTCGACCCTATAGTGGAGCAAACCGTCAGCCCACTCATAGCGGTGCAGCCTTGCACGTTGTCGGGGCGTGAGCCACTCGGCCTTGGCTTCCGAGCCAGCGGCCAAGAACCGCACAAGAGCTCCGAGACTGGCATCGTCTCGGTACCCCAGCCTGATGCGATCATACAGATCCGTCGTGACCCGACTAATATGAGCAAGCTCGTAGTCGGGTCGGCGCGACAGCGCGTCGGCAAGCACGTTCAACTTGCCCGGCTTGTACTCGACACGGAAGTTGTATTCCGCGAAGAATGACTGCCAACGCGCCATCCGCTGTGAGAGATGCGGCGTGTTGACGGCAGTCCGCAAGGACGCGTGGTCTGTATAAACGACAAAGGGCGTCGAGCCCAGGAGGTGCACTCGGAACTTGACAAGAGCGTACTTCATGGCAAGTAGCTCCTTGTCGTGGACTGGATAGTTCCGCTCGGCTGCCTTGTGCTGCCTGGACTGGAACGAGATGACCCGTTCGCGGCCTTCATCGTCGGCCTGCAATAGCGCACAGCCAATTGCGTAGTCAGACGCATCACAGACTACGCTGAAAGGCTTCGTCTCGTCCGGCAATGCCAGGACTGGCGCGCGCTGTAAGTTCGCTTTGATGCCGTTAAAAGCATCTTGATGGTGACGCTCCCAGCGCCAGTCGACATCCTTCTTCAGGAGATCCGACAAGGGCCGTGCCAGCTCGGCGTAGCCTGCACTATACTTGTGCAGGTAGTTGGCGAGGCCCAACCACTGTCGTAGGTCCTTCTGCGACCGAGGTGGCGGCCAAGCCGCGATGGTTTTCACCTTCTCCGGGTCCGCCCGGACCCCGGCGCTGCTGACGAAGCAGCCCAGGACCTTGATCTCCTCAGCTGCGAACACACACTTGTCGATGTTGGCGTACAGCTTGTTCGCCCGCATGACTTCGAACACACGTCGAAGGTGCTGGAGATGCACCTCCATGGCCGTCTGGCCTGCCTCGGCACGGCTGTGGACGAAGATGTCGTCAAACTACGTCTGTGTGAACGCACGCAAAGGTCGGAACAGTTGTGTGACCAAGCGATTGAACGTTGCCGGGGCGTTAGAAAGCCCCTGAGGCATGACCAGCCACTCCCAGAGCATACCGCTCGGCGTGCTCACAGCCGTGAGTGGGATGTCGCTCTCGCGCATCAGGATCTGGTAGTATCCGTCCTCCAGGTCCAGCGCGCTATACAGCGTGCAGCCGGCCATGTTGTTGAGCAACACGTCCTTGCGCGGAATCGGTGTCTGCGCAGGCACTGTCGCGCTGTTCAGCTTGTTATAAGCATGAACCAGACGCCACTTTTCGTTCGGTTTGCGAACACAGAAGGTAGGCGTCGAGTGCGGGGACTTCGACTCCCGCACCATGCCTGCCTTCGCCTTGGCGGCAAAGAAGGCATCAATGACTTCACACTGCTCCCGGGGAAGAGGCCATTGCCTCGTGACACAGTACTTCGTGCCCGGCACGAGATCGATCTCGTGCCTGATTCCCCTGTCCGGAGGGAGATTGGGCGGTGGATCTTTGGACACCACGTCCTCGAACTCCTTCACCAAGGGGTACACCGGGTCCCGGGGGTTCTTAAGAATCTCAGAGCCCATGCGCGACGCGCGCTGTCTCTGGAACTCCTCCAGGACTTCCTGGTCCATGACCGAGGACGAGTTCAACTCGGCCGACGTGGACTCCGGTCGGAGGAGAACCAACTCTGCGATCTCCCCGGCCTTTAGCTCGGCCAAGAAGTCCTCCATGGCGAGCTCCTCAAGGTTCAGCAACTCTGAAACCTCGGGCAGAGCTGTAAGCTTGACAGCTCCTGTCTTGACCCGACGACCGGTCACGCCGTCGAAGATGTGATAACACTCTTCGGCGGCTGGAGCCTTGGCTGGAGGCTCGGAGTCGCTGGCGACTGGCGTCGTCGGCCACACGACTAGGCCCGGCTTACGACGTGACCCTCGGGTGTCTTCGTCTCGTGGCGCCGCCTTGACGGCACCACCGATCTTCTCGATCTCGTGCGGAACTACGTTACCCGCCTTGTCCTTGAGCGGAACTTGGTTACCCGCCTTGTTCTTGAGCGGAACTTGGTTACCCGCCTTGCTGGGTGGGACTATGTTACCCACCTCGCCGAGTGGAACTTGGTTACCCACACCAGGAGCGCTTCCAGCGACTCCCGCATCAGTTATGGTCTGAGCGACCTCCTGTGGAAATATGTTACCCACATCGGAAGCGCCTGCAGTGCCTTCCTCATCAGTTACGGTCTGAGTGACCTCGCGTGGAACTTGGTTACCCACGCCAACGCCAGCGGCGCCTTCTCCAGCAGCCCTTGCTGCCTGCGGTACTTCGTTACCCGCGTGTGGACCTACGTTACCCACCTGGTAGGTGCTGTCCGGCACCTCCACTCTCAGGCCTTGTCCGGCCCGGTCGGAGTCGTCGTCAGTCTCGACGGGCCCCAAGAACTCATTAGACGCTGCTGCGCCCTGGCGGCCCTCACGGGCGCCCCAGCTGCTGCCAGAGGTGGGAACATGACTCACCAAAGCTCTGTCAGAGCGTGGGGGACGGCTGGCCCCGATGTCCTTGCCGCGCCAGTCGATCCAAGGCTCGTGTTTCTCCAGCCACGGCATGCCAAGGATCAAGTCGTACTTGTCCATATCTAGGACCAAGAACGGCTCCGTGCTGTCGAAGTCCTCGAACTTGACAGTGAGGTCCATGTGGACCCGAGGTACTTCTACCACCGTACCGTCGGCCAGTCTTACCGAGACCAGCCCGTTGCCTTTGCTGCCTCGTAGCGCATCGGCGTACTTGTCACGATTGCGTGCGACAGTCTGGCGGCGCGCAAAGTTCTTGGACGCCCCAGAGTCGATCAAGATTCTCAAGGGATGATCGTATCCCGGTACACTCGCGTACACCACAAGCAGCCCACCGCTGCCCTTCTCCGCTTCGAGAGTACAGAGACTCTCAGGGGCTACGTCCCCATGGCGTGCGCCACCCGCACGCCCCTCATGAAGACTTAGTGTTTCCCCAGTAGGGCGCCCCGCCCCTACTGGTGTCCGGCGTTCCCCTGGTTCCTGGGGCGCGGCTTCTGCCAGCGACCCCTAGAGCCAAAGGGCTTCGAAGAGAACTTCTTCTTCAGTCCTCCCAGTCCTCCCGCGGGACAGGCACGTTTCATGTGCCCAAGCTTGCCACAGCCGTAGCAGCGAATGTCGCTCTGCTCGGCCATGACCAGATCCATGGGAACCGGCCCGTTGATCGCTCCATTGCCGGAGTTACCATTAGGCGCACCGCCAGAGGCAGGGTTGCTCTGCCATACCGTGGCGGGGGTACGAGCCTGCTTGTGGCTGTACTCCTCCTGGAGGGCGATCTGAATCGCCTCCTCCATAGTGTTTGCTTGCACACGGAACAGTTGCGTGCGGGCAGGACCGACACGCAGACCGTCCATGAACACGGTCACCTTGATGTGCTCAGGCAGGGGGTTCCCCACCAAAGAGGCAGTGAGCACTCGCATCTCCTGGATGTACTCATGCAGCTCGCGCCTTCCTTGTTTGCAGGCGAGGAAGCGCGAACGCTGGCGGTACTCGTAGTTCGCCGGAAGAAACGCGGCCCGCAGCTGCTCGCACAGCTGGGACCATGATGCGAAGCATCCAGGCGTCGTCGCTTCGCGCGTATACGTCCAACTCTTAGCGCGACCACTAAGGTTGGAGAGCGCAAAGGCGACACGGAGTCGCTCGTCCGAGACGAGAGCCGCGTCCATCGCGAGCTCAACCTCTCGAACCCAGAAGTGAAGGTTTTCTCCTTCCTTCCCTTCGAAGGGGTGAACCTTCAGCCGCAGGGGCTTCGGTTGCACCGGCTTCGGCGCGGCCGCAGTGGCCTGCAGCCCTTGAACGTGGGCGATGAGCCCTCGCTCGTAGGTGTCGAACGCGTTAATACGCTCAACCTGCTCAGCCGGCGTCGCCGCTGCTAAGCTACGCAGGGCATCTGCCCCAAAGATGCCTGCCATCTTCCGAACGGACTCGTACTGCGAGTCGCTCAGATGAGGAAACTCCGTCCGATCCATCTTGGCTCACTCGATGAGACCACAAAGGATTCAGGTAGTCCAATCTACCCGCGTAGGCGTAGGATTGACTACAAGTGCTACCAAGTGTGACGGGGCACACAGCACTTCTTAACAGAGGAAGCAGGAGTATACAAACTCCAAGTGAACAGCCGTTCACGTGTCCCTGGTCTGAAGGGGACGACTTGACTTGAAAAGCGGTAGATCGAAGACTGAATGTATTTATAGGTTGGTACAGATTTGGCCTGCATACAAAACCTAAGTTCCCTATAGTTTGTGTCATACAAAATGTATCTGTTGGCTCTTAGGCCACTTGGGTCACTATCCAGGGGAGTGACCGATGAAGCCATCCCTGAATAGTGACAGGGTCACTATTCCATGTAACCCCGTTACATCGTGACTATTCCATGTATCCCCCTTACATCGTGACACAAACTATAGGGAACTTAGGTTTTGTATGCAGGCCAAATCTGTACCAACCTATAAATACATTCAGTCTTCGATCTACCGCTTTTCAAGTCAAGTCGTCCCCTTCAGACCAGGGACACGTGAACGGCTGTTCACTTGGAGTTTGTATACTCCTGCTTCCTCTGTTAAGAAGTGCTGTGTGCCCCGTCACACTTGGTAGCACTTGTAGTCAATCCTACGCCTACGCGGGTAGATTGGACTACCTGAATCCTTTGTGGTCTCATCGAGTGAGCCAAGATGGATCGGACGGAGTTTCCTCATCTGAGCGACTCGCAGTACGAGTCCGTTCGGAAGATGGCAGGCATCTTTGGGGCAGATGCCCTGCGTAGCTTAGCAGCGGCGACGCCGGCTGAGCAGGTTGAGCGTATTAACGCGTTCGACACCTACGAGCGAGGGCTCATCGCCCACGTTCAAGGGCTGCAGGCCACTGCGGCCGCGCCGAAGCCGGTGCAACCGAAGCCCCTGCGGCTGAAGGTTCACCCCTTCGAAGGGAAGGAAGGAGAAAACCTTCACTTCTGGGTTCGAGAGGTTGAGCTCGCGATGGACGCGGCTCTCGTCTCGGACGAGCGACTCCGTGTCGCCTTTGCGCTCTCCAACCTTAGTGGTCGCGCTAAGAGTTGGACGTATACGCGCGAAGCGACGACGCCTGGATGCTTCGCATCATGGTCCCAGCTGTGCGAGCAGCTGCGGGCCGCGTTTCTTCCGGCGAACTACGAGTACCGCCAGCGTTCGCGCTTCCTCGCCTGCAAACAAGGAAGGCGCGAGCTGCATGAGTACATCCAGGAGATGCGAGTGCTCACTGCCTCTTTGGTGGGGAACCCCCTGCCTGAGCACATCAAGGTGACCGTGTTCATGGACGGTCTGCGTGTCGGTCCTGCCCGCACGCAACTGTTCCGTGTGCAAGCAAACACTATGGAGGAGGCGATTCAGATCGCCCTCCAGGAGGAGTACAGCCACAAGCAGGCTCGTACCCCCGCCACGGTATGGCAGAGCAACCCTGCCTCTGGCGGTGCGCCTAATGGTAACTCCGGCAATGGAGCGATCAACGGGCCGGTTCCCATGGATCTGGTCATGGCCGAGCAGAGCGACATTCGCTGCTACGGCTGTGGCAAGCTTGGGCACATGAAACGTGCCTGTCCCGCGGGAGGACTGGGAGGACTGAAGAAGAAGTTCTCTTCGAAGCCCTTTGGCTCTAGGGGTCGCTGGCAGAAGCCGCGCCCCAGGAACCAGGGGAACGCCGGACACCAGTAGGGGCGGGGCGCCCTACTGGGGAAACACTAAGTCTTCATGAGGGGCGTGCGGGTGGCGCACGCCATGGGGACGTAGCCCCTGAGAGTCTCTGTACTCTCGAAGCGGAGAAGGGCAGCGGTGGGCTGCTTGTGGTGTACGCGAGTGTACCGGGATACGATCATCCCTTGAGAATCTTGATCGACTCTGGGGCGTCCAAGAACTTTGCGCGCCGCCAGACTGTCGCACGCAATCGTGACAAGTACGCCGATGCGCTACGAGGCAGCAAAGGCAACGGGCTGGTCTCGGTAAGACTGGCCGACGGTACGGTGGTAGAAGTACCTCGGGTCCACATGGACCTCACTGTCAAGTTCGAGGACTTCGACAGCACGGAGCCGTTCTTGGTCCTAGATATGGACAAGTACGACTTGATCCTTGGCATGCCGTGGCTGGAGAAACACGAGCCTTGGATCGACTGGCGCGGCAAGGACATCGGGGCCAGCCGTCCCCCACGCTCTGACAGAGCTTTGGTGAGTCATGTTCCCACCTCTGGCAGCAGCTGGGGCGCCCGTGAGGGCCGCCAGGGCGCAGCAGCGTCTAATGAGTTCTTGGGGCCCGTCGAGACTGACGACGACTCCGACCGGGCCGGACAAGGCCTGAGAGTGGAGGTGCCGGACAGCACCTACCAGGTGGGTAACGTAGGTCCACACGCGGGTAACGAAGTACCGCAGGCAGCAAGGGCTGCTGGAGAAGGCGCCGCTGGCGTTGGCGTGGGTAACCAAGTTCCACGCGAGGTCACTCAGACCGTAACTGATGAGGAAGGCACTGCAGGCGCTTCCGATGTGGGTAACATATTTCCACAGGAGGTCGCTCAGACCATAACTGATGCGGGAGTCGCTGGAAGCGCTCCTGGTGTGGGTAACCAAGTTCCACTCGGCGAGGTGGGTAACATAGTCCCACCCAGCAAGGCGGGTAACCAAGTTCCGCTCAAGAACAAGGCGGGTAACCAAGTTCCGCTCAAGGACAAGGCGGGTAACGTAGTTCCGCACGAGATCGAGAAGATCGGTGGTGCCGTCAAGGCGGCGCCACGAGACGAAGACACCCGAGGGTCACGTCGTAAGCCGGGCCTAGTCGTGTGGCCGACGACGCCAGTCGCCAGCGACTCCGAGCCTCCAGCCAAGGCTCCAGCCGCCGAAGAGTGTTATCACATCTTCGACGGCGTGACCGGTCGTCGGGTCAAGACAGGAGCTGTCAAGCTTACAGCTCTGCCCGAGGTTTCAGAGTTGCTGAACCTTGAGGAGCTCGCCATGGAGGACTTCTTGGCCGAGCTAAAGGCCGGGGAGATCGCAGAGTTGGTTCTCCTCCGACCGGAGTCCACGTCGGCCGAGTTGAACTCGTCCTCGGTCATGGACCAGGAAGTCCTGGAGGAGTTCCAGAGACAGCGCGCGTCGCGCATGGGCTCTGAGATTCTTAAGAACCCCCGGGACCCGGTGTACCCCTTGGTGAAGGAGTTCGAGGACGTGGTGTCCAAAGATCCACCGCCCAATCTCCCTCCGGACAGGGGAATCAGGCACGAGATCGATCTCGTGCCGGGCACGAAGTACTGTGTCACGAGGCAATGGCCTCTTCCCCGGGAGCAGTGTGAAGTCATTGATGCCTTCTTTGCCGCCAAGGCGAAGGCAGGCATGGTGCGGGAGTCGAAGTCCCCGCACTCGACGCCTACCTTCTGTGTTCGCAAACCGAACGAAAAGTGGCGTCTGGTTCATGCTTATAACAAGCTGAACAGCGCGACAGTGCCTGCGCAGACACCGATTCCGCGCAAGGACGTGTTGCTCAACAACATGGCCGGCTGCACGCTGTATAGCGCGCTGGACCTGGAGGACGGATACTACCAGATCCTGATGCGCGAGAGCGACATCCCACTCACGGCTGTGAGCACGCCGAGCGGTATGCTCTGGGAGTGGCTGGTCATGCCTCAGGGGCTTTCTAACGCCCCGGCAACGTTCAATCGCTTGGTCACACAACTGTTCCGACCTTTGCGTGCGTTCACACAGACGTACTTTGACGACATCTTCGTCCACAGCCGTGCCGAGGCAGGCCAGACGGCCATGGAGGTGCATCTCCAGCACCTTCGACGTGTGTTCGAAGTCATGCGGGCGAACAAGCTGTACGCCAACATCGACAAGTGTGTGTTCGCAGCTGAGGAGATCAAGGTCCTGGGCTGCTTCGTCAGCAGCGCCGGGGTCCGGGCGGACCCGGAGAAGGTGAAAACCATCGCGGCTTGGCCGCCACCTCGGTCGCAGAAGGACCTACGACAGTGGTTGGGCCTCACCAACTACCTGCACAAGTATAGTGCAGGCTACGCCGAGCTGGCACGGCCCTTGTCGGATCTCCTGAAGAAGGATGTCGACTGGCGCTGGGAGCGTCACCATCAAGATGCTTTTAACGGCATCAAAGCGAACTTACAGCGCGCGCCAGTCCTGGCATTGCCGGACGAGACGAAGCCTTTCAGCGTAGTCTGTGATGCGTCTGACTACGCAATTGGCTGTGCGCTATTGCAGGCCGACGATGAAGGCCGCGAACGGGTCATCTCGTTCCAGTCCAGGCAGCACAAGGCAGCCGAGCGGAACTATCCAGTCCACGACAAGGAGCTACTTGCCATGAAGTACGCTCTTGTCAAGTTCCGAGTGCACCTCCTGGGCTCGACGCCCTTTGTCGTTTATACAGACCACGCGTCCTTGCGGACTGCCGTCAACACGCCGCGTCTCTCACAGCGGATGGCGCGTTGGCAGTCATTCTTCGCGGAATACAACTTCCGTGTCGAGTACAAGCCGGGCAAGTTGAACGTGCTTGCCGACGCGCTGTCGCGCCGACCCGACTACGAGCTTGCTCATATTAGTCGGGTCACGACGGATCTGTATGATCGCATCAGGCTGGGGTACCGAGACGATGCCAGTCTCGGAGCTCTTGTGCGGTTCTTGGCCGCTGGCTCGGAAGCCAAGGCCGAGTGGCTCACGCCCCGACAACGTGCAAGGCTGCACCGCTATGAGTGGGCTGACGGTTTGCTCCACTATAGGGTCGAGCCCGAGGATCCTCCCCGTATTGTCGTGCCCAACGACGAGGATCTCAAGTACGACATCCTGATGGAGGTGCACGACGCTCCATCCAGTGGCCATCTCGGCCGTGAGAAGACGTACGCGTCTGTCTCGCAGATGTTTTGGTGGCGTCACATGTACAAGTGGGTCGCCACCTACGTCCGTACGTGCGAGACGTGCCAGCGCGTGAAGCCTGCCGGTCACGCCTCGGCACCATTGCAGAGCCTGCCGGTCCCAGCGGGCTGCTGGAAGTCGATGAGTCTCGACTTCGTCTTCGGACTTCCGGCCGATGACGGTGGCAACACTGGTGTTGTTGCCTTCGTGTGCCGTCTGAGCAAGATGGTCCACTTTGCTCCAGTTTGTGACACCGTCACTGGCGACGAGGTCGCTCGCCTGTTCATGGACTGTGTCTTCCGACAGCACGGTCTGACCGAGACCATTGTCTCTGATCGAGACCCGCGGTTCACCGCTACGTTCTGGCAGACGCTGTTTCGCCTTCCCGGCACACGGCTGTCGATGTCGACGGCGGACCACCCGCAGACGGATGGCCAGACGGAGCGCGTCAATCGCGTGCTCGAGGACACGCTCCGCAGTATCTGCGCGGAGATGCCCCGCTCTTGGGCTGATCGCTTGCCCATGGTTGAGTTCGCACTCAACAATGCGGTACATGCATCGACGGGCTTTACGCCCTTTTACCTGAACGGGTTGCGCCACCCTCAGGTGCCGCTCACATTACGAGGCAGTACCGGGGCTTCGGTCCTAAGTGGGGGAGAGGCTCGGAAAACCTTTTTCTCCCAAGTCTCGGACGTGAGTCCAGCCGCCTTGCGGAAGCAACTGTCCTCGTTTGCCGAAGACAGGCTGAACATACTCAGCAGGGTGCGAGACACCATGGCGCAAGCCCAAGATAAACAGAAGGAGTACTCTGACCGAAATGGAAGAGGAAACATGAACGTGTTTAAGGTTGGGGATTTAGTTCTCCTAGATACTAGAAACCTACCGCTAAACACTGTTAGCTCGGTCGAGAGCAACAAGCTGAAGCACCGCTTCATTGGACCCTTCACGGTCCTCAGCCAGCATGGCGCGGCGTACACCATAGACTTGCCCAAGTCGATGACGACTCACCCGACGTTTTACGTGGGTCGTCTTAAGAGGTACCATGACCCTCTGGCTCTGGCTGCCCCGCAGGAAGCGGTGGGTGGCCCGGTGGAGAAGAGCGCAGCTCCTCGAAGCGCGGCGTCGGGTCGCGGTAAGGCGCCTGATACGCGCGCTGGTCGTAAGACGGCGCGGCGTACATCGGATCAGCATACGCAGGGGCCCCGTACGAGCCCTGGCCAAACTGGGCCTGATACGAGTGGGGCTGCTGCTCCGGATACGGCGCGTGGCCATGAAGCTCGGCCCGAAGGCCAGCGAGCTGGTTTCGCAGCGAGTCGTAAGACGACAGGTCGGCTCGACGATCCACACGGCCATGGAGACTGCGAGTTTCTTGATAGAGCGAGGCAACATCCTCACGGAGCCGCTCCACGGCACCAGGCTGACCAGCACGAGCGGCAGCCTCGCCACCAAGGCCGACGCCAAGCGCGATCTCGAGGACGTACACACGGTCCCGGAGAAGACGAATCTCCTCTTGCTGCAGGGCCACCACCTGACTCGGGGCCCCAGCATACGGCTGCGTCGCCTCAGGCTCGTAGCCATGGCCGTGCGAGGCCACCGCCGGCCCTCCTTGATCGTAATGGGCAGATCCACTACCATGTGGAACGAGTCGTCCGGGAGCGGCGGCTCCATGGCAAGCGCCAGCTGCTCGTGAAGTGGAGGGGTTACCCTGAGTCGGATAACTCGTGGGAGCTCGTTGAGCAGCTCCAGGCAGACTGCCCGAAGGCTGTTGCGATATGGGACGAGAAGCAGCGGCAGCTTCGTAAGTAGTCCTTGGCTTCTTGGCCGGTACCCGGGGCACGGTAGCAGACGTAGTCGCACCACGCCCACGCTCTTCACGAGCTTTGGCTCTCGCCTCTTGCTTCAGCTCGTCCATCTTCGAGTGGAGCTTGCGCTTGCTCACGGGTTGAGCGAACTCGATGCGGAGCTCGCGCACGTCCAGGATTGCGGTCAGAGTGCGATCCTCAAGGAGTTCTTTGAACTCTTGGTCGGAATACCCTTTGCGCTGGACGTAGCGCCAGAAGCGGTCTTCCACCTCGTTCCAGGTCATGTTCTCATTCGTCTTGACCCAGTGGTAACCCCACACAGGATGGAGTCCA
>NW_009258121.1:3767297-3775373 GCF_000149755.1 Phytophthora sojae | reverse complement strand
TGGAGAAGAGCGCAGCTCCTCGAAGCGCGGCGTCGGGTCGCGGTAAGGCGCCTGATACGCGCGCTGGTCGTAAGACGGCGCGGCGTACATCGGATCAGCATACGCAGGGGCCCCGTACGAGCCCTGGCCAAACTGGGCCTGATACGAGTGGGGCTGCTGCTCCGGATACGGCGCGTGGCCATGAAGCTCGGCCCGAAGGCCAGCGAGCTGGTTTCGCAGCGAGTCGTAAGACGACAGGTCGGCTCGACGATCCACACGGCCATGGAGACTGCGAGTTTCTTGATAGAGCGAGGCAACATCCTCACGGAGCCGCTCCACGGCACCAGGCTGACCAGCACGAGCGGCAGCCTCGCCACCAAGGCCGACGCCAAGCGCGATCTCGAGGACGTACACACGGTCCCGGAGAAGACGAATCTCCTCTTGCTGCAGGGCCACCACCTGACTCGGGGCCCCAGCATACGGCTGCGTCGCCTCAGGCTCGTAGCCATGGCCGTGCGAGGCCACCGCCGGCCCTCCTTGATCGTAATGGGCAGATCCACTACCACGTGGAACGAGTCGTCCGGGAGCGGCGGCTCCATGGCAAGCGCCAGCTGCTCGTGAAGTGGAGGGGTTACCCTGAGTCGGATAACTCGTGGGAGCTCGTTGAGCAGCTCCAGGCAGACTGCCCGAAGGCTGTTGCGATATGGGACGAGAAGCAGCGGCAGCTTCGTAAGTAGTCCTTGGCTTCTTGGCCGGTACCCGGGGCACGGTAGCAGACGTAGTCGCACCACGCCCACGCTCTTCACGAGCTTTGGCTCTCGCCTCTTGCTTCAGCTCGTCCATCTTCGAGTGGAGCTTGCGCTTGCTCACGGGTTGAGCGAACTCGATGCGGAGCTCGCGCACGTCCAGGATTGCGGTCAGAGTGCGATCCTCAAGGAGTTCTTTGAACTCTTGGTCGGAATACCCTTTGCGCTGGACGTAGCGCCAGAAGCGGTCTTCCACCTCGTTCCAGGTCATGTTCTCATTCGTCTTGACCCAGTGGTAACCCCACACAGGATGGAGTCCACCCTTGTCCTCCGGCTTCTTGCGAAGCGTGGTGAACTCCTTCAGTGTGAGCTTGTGTGGTGCTAGTAGCACACACCGGGCGACTTCAACGTCGCCAAGAAAGAGTGGCTCTTTCTCAACAAGAGCACGCTCATAGGAACCCCTCGAGGTGTACCCACCGATAAGGCCACGAGGAGCCGAGAGCTTCTCCAACAGCGCTGGCGCACCAGTGCCAGGCTCGGGCGGGAAGTAGCCCTGCGGGTACGTGGCATCCCCGCCTGAAGAAGACTCGATGGCAGTCGTGGCAGTCGGCTGCCTGGCATACGCACCCGAGCTAGCAGCGTGGTATTGCTGCTGCTGCTCGTCGAGGTTGTTGGAGAGCTCCTTGGGCTCGTGGACGGCACCCTCCTCGTCCTCAGACCCCGAGTCGATGAACAGCTTGGAGCTGGAGCCGCGAGGCGACCTGGAAGCTGAACGCTTCTTCGCCTTGGCCTCGGCGGCCTTCGCAGCGGCAGCCGCTTTCGACGCTTGGGCACGCTCACGACCTTGTGTCAGCGTCAGATGCTTGGGTGGCGACACCGCCTTGGGCTCAGAGCCCGTGTCGCTCGACGACTTCTCGGCCACGACCCCAGCGTCGGCCATGGCGACTTCGTCGTGAGACTGCTTGCTGTCGCCTGAGCCGGACTCGGCGTCCTCCGTCTCCTTCTCTGACGAGGCCTTTGCGTCGGCCGAGGCGTTGGTCATGTCGCCTGCCGCCAGCTCCGTGCCTTCGGCAGCGTGCGTGCTGCCCTCCGAGACGTTCTCGTCGTCGGGTGAACTCTCACCGTAGTACTGGACCATCGTGCAGTCAACGACGGCGGCTTCCCAGTCACGAGCCGGGCTTTTATGGCCCCGAGGACTCTCCTCCTTGCCTTGCGCGGCGTCAGGAGACTTGCTCCGAGCCCCGGCCTGACGGCCACTCTCCGGCGTGCTGCTGCGAGAGCGCACCACCTCCTCGGCCGCCTTCGTGGCCTCCATCAGCGCGGACGACTCGTCCTTGGCCTTGGCCGCCCTGGTCTTCGGCCCTACGGCCCGCGGTTTCGGAGGTGCTTTCGCACTGCGCGCACTGCGCTTTGGAGGCATGCTTCCGGTCGACGTGGAGACCCTGCGGCTTGCTCGGCGATGCGCCAGTTGCTCTGTGAGGCCCGGGAGCCGAGGCGCCAGAGCTCGCGCCGTTGTCGATGGATTTCGACTTTGCGAGTGAAATGTGAGTCGCCGGCGTAACCTCGCTCTGATTGGTCGATAAGATCGAATCTAAGTGGGGGAGGATGTAACGGGGTTACATGGAATAGTGACTCTGTCACTATTCCGGGATGGCTACATCGGTCACTCCCCTGGATAGTGACCCAAGTGGCCTCAGAGCTAACAGACACATTTTGTATGACACAAACTATAGGGAACTTAGGATTTGTATGCAGGCCAAATCTGTACCAACCTATAAATACATTCAGTCTTCGATCTACCGCTTTTCAAGTCAAGTCGTCCCCTTCAGACCAGGGACACGTGAACGGCTGTTCACTTGGAGTTTGTATACTCCTGCTTCCTCTGTTAAGAAGTGCTGTGTGCCCCGTCACAGCGCAAGAACAAGCCGTCTCCGTTCCAGCAACAGATCGATCAAAACATCGTCGAGTTCATCATGCTTGCAGAGGCGGAGGGCATTTGCCTCAGCGGTGCAATGATCGTCTTCTATGCGACTTACTAACTGTCATGAAGTGGTGCGAGTCTGCGTGGGATAATGTGTCAGCTTCTACAATTCAGTTGTGCTGGTTTACTTCTCGATTTGCTAACTCCGAGAAACCACCCGACCCTTCCGCCCTCTTCTCCCCTCCTAGCGTCATGGCGATACAAGAGCAAGCTCAGCAGCCACGCGGCCGTGCATGCCCCGATCCTGACGTGCTTCCAGCGATGAATGAAGTAGATGAAGGCGCCGACGAAACCATGGCCGAAGCCACGGCCACGCCTAGTAGTGCGAGCCCCAACCAGGCTCCACCATCGACGCGTAACGGACCGCCGACCGAAGAACCTACCCTGGCGGACCTCCTCCAGGCACAGCAGGAAGATCAACCAGCCAACCTCCTAGCGGATGAAGACAGTCTCGACTGTATTCGGGCAGCTTACGAGCGAGGCATAACAGACCCCGAGCAACTGCTCGCTCTAGCTGAAAACGCGCAACCGAACCAAGTTCGAGACGCGCGCTTCAGCATCAAGGCGACGTTCTCGGGGAACCTACAAGCGCTATCGAGACCGAAGATAATTGCCAACCTGCATCTCATCATGGACAACCCGTATGTACAAGAAGTGCTGGCGAAGAAGGCAGTCGTGCACGTGCACTAGCTGCAGCGCAGTCAGCTGATGTTCCAAGTCGACTCCAAGCAAGCCAAAAAGCAACTAGAGGGGCAGAAATGTAGCTTTCTTGGAGGGCACCTCGAGTTTGAACGCTGCGACCCGTTGTCGGACGACTACTACGTCGACGTGATGGGGATCCAAAGTCAATCCACCGCACGGAAAGTGTTCCAGCACTTGTGAAACTGGGATGTAAACCCATTTACTACAACGCAACCTACATCAGCCAGAAAACGCAGGTGTCTTCGGGGATCCTGCGCTACTTCTTGGCAGGACCTACGTGTCCAAAGGCCCTCATTGTTGGAGGAACTGTGTGCACCCAGTTTGATGTTGAAGGCGTGCTGTATGCAGTCAAGGGTAAGGACTTGCCACCGCAGTACTATCACCTCCAACCGAGCAAGCGGTCGCCGAGCTGTCTGGAGCTAAGTGGAGCGCTCTACGGCAGACAACGAGTGGCCCAAGTCGGCAAGAACCCAAACAATATGAACAAGCAAAGCGGAGAGAAACGAGCGAGGGAGAAGGAGACCCCGCAGCCAGCCCGGCAGACTGAGAATCATGAAGGAAAAGTTAACACGATCGATGATATGGATCTCTCGTTTGATTCCCCTGTTGAGTTAGTTCACTCGGCACCTCCAAGCCCGACACAGTTTCCGGAAAGCGACTTCGCTCACCCGCCGAAAAGACTACAGAGCAGGAGAATTGCACCGCCTCCTACTCCGTCGTCAGAGACGTGGAACT
The DNA here is from genome assembly GCF_000149755.1 of Phytophthora sojae. Classification (NCBI taxonomy): domain Eukaryota; phylum Oomycota; class Peronosporomycetes; order Peronosporales; family Peronosporaceae; genus Phytophthora; species Phytophthora sojae. The sequence continues at coordinate 3,771,230 of NW_009258121.1, read as the reverse complement.
CCAGGAATTTCTGGAGCCACCTCCAAGATGTACACCCAGAAGTGGAATGCCGTGTCACGGAGGAACACGAAGAGACCCTAGGCTTTCAGATCCTCGTTGCCAGCATCGCACCGAGCGAGAGCGTAACGAAGAGTGGCGAATACGCCTACTACCACAAGAAGGACAAATCGAAAGTGAAGCTTTCCCCCGAAGCGACCATGCTGCGGGAGAACATCCCGGAAATGCAGAAAGACATCCTAGAATCAAACGATCAGTTCGAACGCGAAAAGGAAGCCCTTCCAGCTGCCCAAGCGGCGAAAGAATCGAAGTTGTTGACTACGTCGCCTTCCTCAGACGCAATTCTGAGGGAGATAACTAAGAACCGCCTTGCCTTCACGATTAAGCTGTCTAAACTCATGCGACAGAAGTCCGCCATGATCGATGAGATGGCGTGGACCCACCTTTGGTACCGATGTGTAAATGCATCCGTACCAAGCGCCAAGTACACCTTCGCGACTAAGTGGAGAAAAATGACTGGTGCGGAGGCCCTAACCTCTCGAGAGTCGATGCTGGCCAGCATGGAGACGCTAAAAGGAGAGATAAATGCTCCCTCACTTGATGTCTCACTTGCATTGGCCTTTTTCGAATTGCTGCTCCTAGCAGCAGCACCCCGCATGTTTGACAAAGACTACTGGATCCAAACCCTGGCAGGCAGCCACGTTCCCTGGCTGCTAGCGTCAGGAACGCGCCTACTTCACCCAACACACTGTTGGCGCTGTTGCGCTCGGAGTGTGGAGGCCATGTGCTCCAGCGACTGAGTTCATTGGAGTGGACACACGAGATAATGACCACTCTGCTGGAACTCCGCAACTCAGACTTTTGGTTGGCGAACGGGACAGCGGTCCTGCAGATGGAATACAGCGATGATGAGCCAAAACTAGTGTTTGGACCCCTCTATGACAGCTACTAAGGCCTCCTTAACGTGGGACAATGTGTCCATCTTGACTGTGATCACTAATGGCGTCAAGAGAAACGGACACGTGCTGATAGAGAAAACTCTGTCAAACTACCATGTATCCTGCCTGCAGGAAACCAAATTTCGCAACATTCATCACGCTCACAAATTTTGAATTTCTACTCCGAGCAACGTACGACTGCAAACTATTCGTGAACTCTAACAGACATGACGTCTGTTAGAGGTTCGAAAGACTTTCTCGACTTTGGTGTAGACACACCAAAGGCTACATACATTTACGATCACCACGACGGGTGGTCCATAGAGACTTAGGATTCCTATTGGCTGAGAGCAGCATCTCTTAGCCAATGAGCGACATGCATAGCAATGGAATTCTGCCAACCAGCCGTTGGCAGATCCTATCTTAGAATATTACGTTTAGAGGAAGTCAGAAACATAAAACAAAAATAGCAGTTCATTTTAACCCAAAAACATTATTTGGATCGTTTATTTAGATTAATCTATACTCGGAGGCCCGAGTATAATTAGCTCTAATTTAAACTAGGCTACGCTTCCTCACATACACGCGCACACGTGTAAGCTAAAGTAGTGAGCCAAAGTAGGCCCATTACACCTGGTAGCACTTTGTAGTCCGTCCAACGACGACTACCTGAGTTCGTACGTCACCGCACGAACGCGGAGCTGAGAACCTTCGATGGATACGGAGGTGTCCATGGAAAGCTCCACTACGCCTGCAACTCACGTTGCACGCGCTGACTGTCCCCACCTGTCGGACCCAGAGTGGGAAGCTCTCCAACGACTGTCAACAGTCATTGGTGAGGCGGCTGTAGCTACGATGCTGCGTACGCTAACGCCGACAGAGCAACATGGTGTTGCTCTGGGATTCATCATGAGGGAGCAGCGAGATGCTGCTTCGTCTACCACGGGGACGACACCGCGCGCGCAATCGCTGAAGCTCAGCGTGAGCAATTACGTTGGAAGAGAGGGCGAGCCTCTCCTCCGTTGGCTTGTCGAACTCGACACTGCCATTGCGGCTCGACGCATCGTCGACCCCTTGTCGAAGGTCGCGTTCGCCATGTCATGTCTTGGCGGACGTGCAAGAAGTTGGGCGTATGGACGCCGACTCTCGGATCCTACGTGCTTTAGCACGTACGAGGGTTTCAAGGAAGAGCTCAGACAAGCGTTTGAGCCCCCGCAAAACGAGTTCCGGTCGAGGACGGAGTTCCTCGACCTGCAGCAGGGCAAGCATGATGTCCATGCTTACGCTCAGAGAGCACGCTACTTGGTCTCGAACATCGTGACCAATCCGATCGACGAGGCGACCAAGGTCGTCACGTTCATGAAGGGGCTGAGAGATGGGCCTGTGAAGACCTATCTCTTCCGTGAGTACCCGAGTACTCTCGAAGCTGCAATTAATCTTGCAATGCAGGAGGAGTTTAGCCTGCGGCAGGCTAAGCTGCACGCACATGTGCCGAGGCCACAGCCACGCCCGGTAGTGAGGACGGGAGGCCCAGAACCCATGGACCTCTCGAGTGCTGCAACTGCTGGACCCCAGCAGTCGCAAGGAAACAATGTGCGATGCTACCGATGCGGTAGAATCGGTCACTGTGCTCGGGAGTGCACGGCCCCCGTGCACCAGCAGGGTGGCTATCGCGGCGGTGCCGGGCACCGTCGCAACCAAACAAAAAACGCTGGACGCCAGTAGGCGCGGGGCGCCCTACTGGTAATGCAGTTCCGCGTGTCGACCTTGGACACGCGACACTGAGGACTGCAGCCCCCAGTGAAGTTCATTCTCACTGCAAGAACCAAGATGACAAGCCTGACCTTGTCATCCTGAACGTGAACTCGATGAGAGCAAGCCGCTCTCTCCATGCTTTGGTAGATTCTGGCGCGTCGAAGAACTTTGTTCGACTGCGAAGTCTATCAAGGCTTGACTTCGAGGATTTAAAGATACCTCGAAGTATGTTGGAAGTACGACTGGCAACGGGTGCCATCGTAAAGACCGAGAAGCGCATGGTACGCGTGCGCTTCACGTATGAAGATCAAGAGTTTGTCGAGACCTTTATCGTCCTGGATCTGGACGATAAGTTTGACATTGTATTGGGCATGCCGTCGCTTGCACGGCATGATCCGGTCATCGATTGGGAGAAGCGCACTCTCGTGCGCTTCGGTCGCGACAGCGGAACAGTGAGCGATGGCCCTGTTGCCGCTACGCACGCACCGACAGGTGCGCGCGACTCCCCACTCGAGACAGCGCCTAATGCCGCTGTCCCGGAGCGCCCTGGGCGCGCGCGAGCACGCTCGCAAGAGCAGCTAGCGTCGGCGTTGCCGCCGACAGCTAATGAAGGAAATGTGTTGACCTCGGAGGTCGACACCCGCTTTTCAGCGAATCAGGAAGAGTCTCCGGCCTCAAGGGGCACGGATGACGCAGGCGAGCCACACGCCTCAGCCGTGGAGGCTGACGCGAATCTGATTGGATCAGGTCTGGCCAATAATAAGGGCCAAGGTGACGTAACGCCGTCGACTCCGGGAGTCGATAGCTTGGACGAATTGGATTCGTCGGCTCGGGGAGCCGACGCACCCTCCGTAATGGAGGGCTCCGCCAATAACAGGCGTCGAGGTGAAGATGGCGTGTCGGCTCCGGGAGCCGACGCTGCAGGCGGTGCGGACGGTTGCAAACGTCCCGCACCGGAAAAACTTGCATGCTGTCGTGCAGCCGGGCTGCACGACGAAGCGCCGGGCGACCAAGCCGGGCTTGAAGTCACTCGCCCGCGGGATATACCCGCCGGTGGTATACAAGAAGAACACCCGTCCACGGCTGGGCCTGGACGAGGTCAAGAACCAAGCGGAGCCGGGCACCGCAAAACAAGAAGACGGCGCATGCGAAGGTCGCTGCGCAAGTCTCGGCCTGGGGCCGAGACGCTACAGGAAATGTCGGCCGGGCAGACGGAGGCTGAGAAGCCGGACGTCGAGACGTT
>NW_009258121.1:3758339-3767197 GCF_000149755.1 Phytophthora sojae | reverse complement strand
CAGCCCCCAGTGAGGTTCATTCTCACTGCAAGAACCAAGATGACAAGCCTGACCTTGTCATCCTGAACGTGAACTCGATGAGAGCAAGCCGCTCTCTCCATGCTTTGGTAGATTCTGGCGCGTCGAAGAACTTTGTTCGACTGCGAAGTCTATCAAGGCTTGACTTCGAGGATTTAAAGATACCTCGAAGTATGTTGGAAGTACGACTGGCAACGGGTGCCATCGTAAAGACCGAGAAGCGCATGGTACGCGTGCGCTTCACGTATGAAGATCAAGAGTTTGTCGAGACCTTTATCGTCCTGGATCTGGACGATAAGTTTGACATTGTATTGGGCATGCCGTCGCTTGCACGGCATGATCCGGTCATCGATTGGGAGAAGCGCACTCTCGTGCGCTTCGGTCGCGACAGCGGAACAGTGAGCGATGGCCCTGTTGCCGCTACGCACGCACCGACAGGTGCGCGCGACTCCCCACTCGAGACAGCGCCTAATGCCGCTGTCCCGGAGCGCCCTGGGCGCGCGCGAGCACGCTCGCAAGAGCAGCTAGCGTCGGCGTTGCCGCCGACAGCTAATGAAGGAAATGTGTTGACCTCGGAGGTCGACACCCGCTTTTCAGCGAATCAGGAAGAGTCTCCGGCCTCAAGGGGCACGGATGACGCAGGCGAGTCACACGCCTCAGCCGTGGAGGCTGACGCGAATCTGATTGGATCAGGTCTGGCCAATAATAAGGGCCAAGGTGACGTAACGCCGTCGACTCCGGGAGTCGATAGCTTGGACGAATTGGATTCGTCGGCTCGGGGAGCCGACGCACCCTCCGTAATGGAGGGCTCCGCCAATAACAGGCGTCGAGGTGAAGATGGCGTGTCGGCTCCGGGAGCCGACGCTGCAGGCGGTGCGGACGGTTGCAAACGTCCCGCACCGGAAAAACTTGCATGCTGTCGTGCAGCCGGGCTGCACGACGAAGCGCCGGGCGACCAAGCCGGGCTTGAAGTCACTCGCCCGCGGGATATACCCGCCGGTGGTATACAAGAAGAACACCCGTCCACGGCTGGGCCTGGACGAGGTCAAGAACCAAGCGGAGCCGGGCACCGCAAAACAAGAAGACGGCGCATGCGAAGGGCGCTGCGCAAGTCTCGGCCTGGGGCCGAGACGCTACAGGAAATGTCGGCCGGGCAGACGGAGGCTGAGAAGCCGGACGTCGAGACGTTGAACGTCTTGATGCGTACCTGTGCCGGGTTCCGGTACAGGGAGATGACACTCGCTAACCCTCCGACGCAAGCGTCGGAGTTGACTTCGCTTCCAGTCATGAGCTGGAAGCGTTTCGCGCGTGACATGCACGATGGACGCATCGAGCAAATATGCATTCTTGCGGACGCCGAGAGAACGAAGAGCGAGAATGAAGAACTGAGGCAGTTCTTCATGGAGAGCACCACTGAGAGCGAGGACACTCTCAGTGCGAAGACGAAGAAGGAGCGCTTTGAAGAGCAGAGCTGGGACTCGTTGAAGACGAGTCCCTACTACGAAATCTTACGGGAGTACGTGGACGTACTTCCGGAAGAGATCCCTGCGGAACTTCCGCAGGACTAGGGCATCCAGCACGAGATTGATCTCGTGCCGGGGACGAAGTACTGTGTCACGCGGCAGTGGCCACTGCCACGAGAGCAGGTCAAGGCGATCGACGACTTCTTTGAGAGTCGTCGCAAAGCTGGACAAGTGCGGGAATCGAAATCCCCACACAGTGCTCCGACGTTCTGTGTCAAGAAGCCACAGGGCGGTTGGCGCATCGTTCATGCGTACAACAAGCTGAACGATGCGACGATACCGGCGCAGACACCGATACCGCGAAAAGATGCCATCATCGATTCGATGGCCAGGAGCACTATCTACAGTGCTCTTGATCTGTGCGATGGATTCTATCAGATCCGCATGCGTGAGAGCGATATCCCTCTCACGGCAGTGAGCACGCCGAGCGGCATGCTCTGGGAGTGGCTAGTGATGCCACAGGGTCTGAAGAACGCCCCTGCGACCTTCACCAGGTGCGTGACGCACTTGTTGCGCTCGGTGCGCGACTTCGCACCGAGCTACTTCGACGATGTGTTCGTCCACAGCCGGGCTGCGGACGGAATGAGCGATGTTGAGATGCACAGGGTGCATCTCCGGAAGCTGCTTGCGCTCATGCGCAAGCACAAGCTCTATGCGAACCTGAAGAAGTGCATCTTCGTGGCGAGCGAGATACCCGTGCTCGGGTGTCTCGTCGGGAAGAACGGTGTCCGCCCTGACCCTGAGAAGGTCAGAGTGATCAATGAGTGGCCGACGCCGTCGAACGTCAAGGAACTGCGGTAGTTCCTTGGCTTGGCCACGTACTTGTGCAAGTACGTGAAGGACTACGCGGGCATGATACGCCCGCTGTCACAGCTCCTGAAGAAGGACGCCGAGTGGGATTGGACTGCTGAGTGTCAGCAGGCCTTCGATGCAGTCAAGCAGGGCTTGACTGAGGCGCCGATCTTGGCGGTGGCCGACCAAGATCGCCCATTCCACGTTGTGTTTGACGCATCCGACTTCGCAATCGGATTGCGTTGATGCAGCACGATCACGAGGGTCGTGATCGTGTCGTCTACTACAAATCGCGTCAGCTGAAGCCAGCTGAGCGCAACTACCCGGTACATGACTAGGAGCTCCTTGCCATGAAGTACGCACTCGCGAAGTTCCGAGTGTATCTACTCGGAAGCAAACCGTTCGTGGTCTATACGGACCACGCGTCGTTGCGGACGGCTGTGAAGTCGCCGCACATCTCGCAACGGATGGCGAGATGGCTCTCATTCTTCGCAGAGTATAACTTCCGGGTTGAGTACAAACCCGGAAGACTCAATGTGGTGGCCGACGCGCTCTCGCGTCGACCTGACTACACCACGACTGATGCCGACATCAATGCCATTGACGTCATGCGATCGAGCACCCCGACGTCGTCACTGTTGGACGACGTGAAGGTCGCGTCCGCGCACGACGCGGACGCAAAGCTCTTGCTGGCCTACGGCTCAGCGCCTTCTGACCAAGCTCGTCAGAAGCTGCCGAAGCATCTTCGTGCTCGTGCACACCGTTACCGGGTGCACGACGGGTTATTACTCTACAGTGCAGTCGACGACAACGCGGACCGCGTTGTCGTGCCCAATGACCATGACCTGCGACTCAGGATCATGTATGAGTATCACGATGCACCGCCTGCGGGGCATCCGGGCCGTGAGAAGACATACCTTCTTCTCACGCGAGACTTCTACTGGGCCCACCAATATAAATGGGTGCGCAAGTACGTCCCTGCTTGCGAGGTTTGTCAACGTGTGAAGCCTGCGCCTTTCGCGCAGGCTCCCTTGCAGTCACTACCAACTCCACGAGAGTGTTGGCAGTCCATGTCTTTGGACTTCGTGTTCGGTCTTCCCCCGGACAGCCAGGGGAACACGGGCGTTGTGGTCTTTGTTGACCGCTTCAGCAAGATGGTACATCTTGCTGCGGTACCCGCTGAAGTGACTGCGAAGCAGACGGCGCGTCTGTTCGTTGACATGGTGTTCAAACACCATGGCATGCCGATCGACATTGTGTCGGATCGGGACCCGCGCTTCACTGCACACCTTTGGCAAGAAGTTTTTACACTTCTTGGGAGTCAACTTTCGATGTCGGCTGCGGACCATCCGCAGACGGACGGGCAGACCGAGCGCGTGAATCGCGTGCTCGTAGACGTGCTTAAGAGCTACGCTCACTCGTTCCAACACTGGAGCGAGTGCCTACCGATGGCGGAGTTCGCCATCAACAACTCGGTGCATGCCTCGACCGGGCATACACCGTTCTACGTGAATGCCATCAGGCACCCACGCCTCCCGAGTCTACTCGGGATGGTGGCTCCTTCCTTAAGTGGGGGAGGATCTACGACTGCAACACAGCAGCCGCAGAATGCCGCTGACACTTGCACAGTGTCAGCCGCGACTACGCGCAACAAGAAGAAGAAGCACGCGTCTGTGCAGGGCACAGACGTCGACAAGAGCAAGAAGAAGAAGAAGAACGGGTCTGTGCAGGGCACAGACACCGCGAAGACGAACGCAGAGGCCGGGCCTACTGCTAGAAACGAGCTGAACGAGTTCAGCTCGGACGCAATCAACTTCATGCAGCGCAGACAAGCCGTCATTCGGTTTGTCCAAGACGCTATCGCAGCTTCTGTCGACCGACAGAAGCTGAACGTAGACAATGTTGGTAGGGGCAACACTAATGAATTCAAGAAGGGTTCATTGGTTTTGTTAGCAACTCAAAACCTGCCTAAACATGCAGTTTCCGACTTCGGGGCGAGCAAGCTCGCTCCGCGCTTCATCGGGCCGTTCACGGTGTTGGCACGGCATGGCAACGCCTACACGCTAGATATTCCATCTAGCATGCGCCTCCATCCGACCTTTTACATCGGGCGGCTGAAGCCATACCAGCAGCACGAGCCACGTAGCTCGGCTGGCCCGAAGCGGAAGCCCCAGCGGGAGCAAACCTCTGCTCCAGCGCGTGAACGCGCTGGGCCAAGCGTGCGACGCGACCTCCCACGTCGACAGAGATGTCCGACGCGGTCTGCGAGGCCTGAGCGACTTGAGCCCTCAGGATCGCCACCTCCTGCTTCAGAGCGGCGAACTCCCGGCTCTGATGCTGTTCCAGAGCAGCGACCCGCTCCTCGAGCGTCGGGCCAAGGTCAACCCCAGGTTGACCATACCCAGGGCGTGTTCCCACCACCGCCGCCTCCGATCCGCGACGCCCGCGGCTCAACACGCTGGATTGTTGAGCGTATTGTGAACCATAGTATCCCAAAAACGAACCGGCAGCCGGTTCGTTATCGGATTCGTTGGAGAGGGTTTCCGCCCCACCAAGATACATGGGAGCCACGGGACGTCCTGCTGCAGGCCGTTCCGGAAATGGTGAGGGCGTACGAAACTCACCACGCACTGCCGACGCGAAGGTAGTGCGAGCGCTGTGGTCACCTACAGCGCCCGAGGTCCCACGATCGTCGCGTTCCTCGCGTGCCAAGAACTTGGCACGGAGATCCTTGAGACTCTCAGGTACACGAATCGTCGTGTACCCGTTTAGGTCGCGGTCGCTCAAGCGCACCGCACCCGGAAGACACAACGTGCACTGATGGCCTTCGGGCACAGCGCATGGAATACCAGCGTCCACAGAGGATCTGTGGAGCTGCTCCAGCCTCCCGCGCGTCGAGAATGTCTCGAAGCGCTCACGGGCGTGCTTAACCCGCTCACGGTAAGCAGCCGGCTTCTTGTTGAAGTTCTTAACAAAAGCATTCCAACTTTGACAAAGTGCCTGTCACTCAGGCACTTTGCTGCGAGAAGAGGTCTTCGTGCTGGAGAAGTATCGGAGCTCGTGAAAGAGTCCGATATAGTAATCGCGCCTTTGATTCGTTAATGGATCAAAGTGCTGCTCCTCCGCCACAACATCATTGTGGATCCCGCTGCATACGTACAGCGGAATTTCATTTGGAGGCGCGGTGTTGCCCACACGGTCTGCGATCTCTGACGCAGACGGCATCCACGGATCGCGCGCTACCTGAGCAGCGCGCGGGGAACTTGAAGACGCCACCTCACGCGGGGAGCTTAAAGCCCCAGCAGCGGAGAGCGGAGTTTCGCTCTCGCCGCGCGAACGCTTCGAGCTTGAAGCGTCCGAATCGTCTCCTTCACGAGGGCGTCTCGACCCGGCATGCGGGTCGAGACTATCACTGTCGATAGACTCCTTCCGCTTGTTGGAAGAGGCCTCGCCCTCTTCCATCTCTACGTCGTCACTCCCGTAGTCAACGGCGGCGTTGACTACAGAGGAACCTTCGAGGACAATCTCCGACTGGGTTGTCCCCGACGCGGCCTTTGCAGCGAGGGCGTCGCGCTTTGCCTGCTGGCGCCCATGGTACTGAGCAACAGAGAGGTTACCCTCTGTTGCGGCGGCGGTCTTCTTCTGCGGCGAGCTCATTGCGGAATGAGCTCGAGTTATCTTTCTCCCAACGTGAAGAATTGACGAATGGTCAATTTCCTGATTGACGTGCCGTGACTCGGCGCGTCTAACCTTGAGGGGGGGATGGTGTAACAGGGTTACACGCACAAGTGGCTACAGTCACTTGTAACTCTAACAGACATGACGTCTGTTAGAGGTTCGAAAGACTTTCTCGACTTTGGTGTAGACACACCAAAGGCTACATACATTTACGATCACCACGACGGGTGGTCCATAGAGACTTAGGATTCCTATTGGCTGAGAGCAGCATCTCTTAGCCAATGAGCGACATGCATAGCAATGGAATTCTGCCAACCAGCCGTTGGCAGATTCCTATCTTAGAATATTACATTTAGAGGAAGTCAGAAACATAAAACAAAAATAGCAGTTCTCATTTTAACCCAAAAACATTATTTGGATCGTTTATTTAGATTAATCTATACTCGGAGGCCCGAGTATAATTAACTCTAATTTAAACTAGGCTACGCTTCCTCACATACACGCGCACACGTGTAAGCTAAAGTAGTGAGCCAAAGTAGGCCCATTACAGAACTTGTCGAGGTCAACTGTCAAGGTTCTGGAGCAAAGGTGAATCTACGAAAATCAGCGTTGATGCCCCTCAACCGAAAAGCAATTTGCCCATTCGCCTCAGAAGTACGGTGTATGAAGCCATCCGATACAGTTAAATACTTGGATATCCCGTTCGGACAGCAAGTGACGAAAGATCATATCCTCGCTGAACTCAACTCTAAAGTTTTTCGCAGTTTTGGCGTTTGGGCAAGAAGAGCAAGAACTATTCGCGGGCGGCTCCTTCTCGTGCATACCGTCATCTTGTCGACCCTCTGGCATTTTACACCGCACACCTCTGTTCCGAAAGACTACATTCAACGCTGGCAACGAATGATAAACAAATTCGTGCTTTCGCGAAAACATGAAGCTGAATCAAGTTTTGTACAGCTTGTACCCTCCGCCTTACTGTATCAGTCAAGACGTACTGGAGGTCTTCAGATCCCACACCTAGAAACGCAGCTACGCGCCCAGCGTATCTTGCTCCTGTAGCAATTTGCGCAAGAGGTGTTAGCGAGCCCTGAGCGGCCATGGCCAGCCCTAATGTCATCCACGGTCCGCGGCTTGGTTCCGCTGATCCCCATACGAGACCCTCTATGTTTTCTTGACATCTCGCCGACCCGTTTCAAATGCTTGATCCGAATGGAAGCCTTATGTGAGTGGTGGAGATCCACATGGCTAATGTGGCACAAAACACAGTGGCTAACTCACGGAAAACACCCCAGCGCGATGAGAGCATTATGGGCTGCCCCTTTTTGGCTCTCCAAAAACCCACTGCTACAGTACGAAACGCGAACCGCTAGGAAGCGAAATGTTATAGCTGTTGCAGAACCAAGGCGAAGTTACCGACTCCAACTGGCACATCGGAAGTCCTATGGGAGTCTACGAGATATCTACCTCGAATTCGGGTACTGGCCAACCCGAGAACGATTTATAGAGAAAACACTGGACCCGCAAGATCCCTTGTTCTCCCAGGAACGACAGAAGCGATGGCTAAAAGGCCTGTACAATGAACTCACCCAAATATTCGAGCGCATCAAAGACCTGTTGGTTGACACAAACAGCATTACTATCGACCTGCGCTTTGTCCCGAATGTGGGCGTCCGGCAAGCTGCTAAAACAAGATTGCTTCCGTTTATCCCTCGGGCGCCACTAAAACAACTTCTTCATCCCCCGTCGTTGGATCCCGACATACATCCCATCTGCCGCGATCTTAACGGGACAACGCATGCAGACGTAAATCGATTCGCCCAATTCAGCAAAGACCATCGCCACCTGCTACTACCAGTGTATGACGATCTTCAAATGCGGATTGCTCTTCGTCTTCTTCCAGTGCGATCGCGATTCTGGTTCCTAAAGCAGCAGATTCCTGACGTACAGCAATGCCCCAACCCAAACTGCACATCGATTGAAACTACGAAGCACCTCTTCTGGGAATGCCCCCATTCAACAAGGACGTGGCAACTCATGTGGGAAGATTGGAGTATCTTCTTCACAAGCAACCTATCGTGGACGTCACTAATTCTCCCACACAAGTTACGAGTTAACAAACGCTGGTGTAGTCATCAAGACGCGATTCTGCGCCTGTGGAATGTGCTTCGTTGCGCTACACTTCACCACCAGTGGACAAAACGGAACTACATCTGCTTCGAAGACGGAGAACCGGACCCCATGCCCACGGCAACTTCAAGGATTCATTCAGCATTTTGCTGCCACTACCGCAGACTACTCCGGATTTCCAGCCCCGACATTCGTAAAGAATACGAGCGTGTTCTGCGACAATTACGGTAGTCTAAGCACTTAGGCGCGTTCGTCCAAAGGAACGCAACCAACTTTCGCACACGACATGTACAACTTCGTCTCACATACCGCACCGGCGTGGTGTTTCGCACAGTGGTGGATTAGTTTTATTTTCATTATCTAGTACGACTAGTACCAGTACATAGTATCTGTCCAAATCGAGAAGGACATTAAATCGGTAATCGAACCATTCATCATCGAAGTGCTGGTTGCACTCCACGCTCATTAGTAAAAGCAGTGTGTCATTTCTTCTTAACTAAATCAATACATTGTTCTTTCTTTTTCCACTTGTTCGCCTTAATATAAAGGCTATTAGCCTTTACACTCCTATTCATATCAGAGGTCCCTTATTGACGCACATTACTGTAGCAGATTTAACTAGGTCGTCTTCGACTTGGCTGGGAACACCACTGGTATAAAACGCTGGTGATGGTATCGGTGCTAATTGCCATGATAAGGGAGAACTGTGGCCCGCGTGAT
>NW_009258121.1:3748527-3757067 GCF_000149755.1 Phytophthora sojae | reverse complement strand
TGAGAAGACATACCTTCTTCTCACGCGAGACTTCTACTGGGCCCACCAATATAAATGGGTGCGCAAGTACGTCCCTGCTTGCGAGGTTTGTCAACGTGTGAAGCCTGCGCCTTTCGCGCAGGCTCCCTTGCAGTCACTACCAACTCCACGAGAGTGTTGGCAGTCCATGTCTTTGGACTTCGTGTTCGGTCTTCCCCCGGACAGCCAGGGGAACACGGGCGTTGTGGTCTTTGTTGACCGCTTCAGCAAGATGGTACATCTTGCTGCGGTACCCGCTGAAGTGACTGCGAAGCAGACGGCGCGTCTGTTCGTTGACATGGTGTTCAAACACCATGGCATGCCGATCGACATTGTGTCGGATCGGGACCCGCGCTTCACTGCACACCTTTGGCAAGAAGTTTTTACACTTCTTGGGAGTCAACTTTCGATGTCGGCTGCGGACCATCCGCAGACGGACGGGCAGACCGAGCGCGTGAATCGCGTGCTCGTAGACGTGCTTAAGAGCTACGCTCACTCGTTCCAACACTGGAGCGAGTGCCTACCGATGGCGGAGTTCGCCATCAACAACTCGGTGCATGCCTCGACCGGGCATACACCGTTCTACGTGAATGCCATCAGGCACCCACGCCTCCCGAGTCTACTCGGGATGGTGGCTCCTTCCTTAAGTGGGGGGAGGATCTACGACTGCAACACAGCAGCCGCAGAATGCCGCTGACACTTGCACAGTGTCAGCCGCGACTACGCGCAACAACAAGAAGAAGAACGGGTCTGTGCAGGGCACAGACACCGCGAAGACGAACGCAGAGGCCGGGCCTACTGCTAGAAACGAGCTGAACGAGTTCAGCTCGGACGCAATCAACTTCGTGCAGCGCAGACAAGCCGTCATTCGGTTTGTCCAAGACGCTATCGCAGCTTCTGTCGACCGACAGAAGCTGAACGTAGACAATGTTGGTAGGGGCAACACTAATGAATTCAAGAAGGGTTCATTGGTTTTGTTAGCAACTCAAAACCTGCCTAAACATGCAGTTTCCGACTTCGGGGCGAGCAAGCTCGCTCCGCGCTTCATCGGGCCGTTCACGGTGTTGGCACGGCATGGCAACGCCTACACGCTAGATATTCCATCTAGCATGCGCCTCCATCCGACCTTTTACATCGGGCGGCTGAAGCCATACCAGCAGCACGAGCCACGTAGCTCGGCTGGCCCGAAGCGGAAGCCCCAGCGGGAGCAAACCTCTGCTCCAGCGCGTGAACGCGCTGGGCCAAGCGTGCGACGCGACCTCCCACGTCGACAGAGATGTCCGACGTGGTCGGCGAGGCCTGAGCGACTTGAGCCCTCAGGATCTCCACCTCCTGCTTCAGAGCGGCGAACTCCCGGCTCTGATGCTGTTCCACAGCAGCGACCCGCTCCTCGAGCGTCGGGCCAAGGTCAACCCCAGGTTGACCATACCCAGGGCGTGTTCCCACCACCGCCGCCTCCGATCCGCGACGCCCGCGGCTCAACACGCTGGATTGTTGAGCGTATTGTGAACCATAGTATCCCAAAAACGAACCGGCAGCCGGTTCGTTATCGTATTCGTTGGAGAGGGTTTCCGCCCCACCAAGATACATGGGAGCCACGGGACGTCCTGCTGCAGGCCGTTCCGGAAATGGTGAGGGCGTACGAAACTCACCACGCACTGCCGACGCGAAGGTAGTGCGAGCGCTGTGGTCACCTACAGCGCCCGAGGTCCCACGATCGTCGCGTTCCTCGCGTGCCAAGAACTTGGCACGGAGATCCTTGAGACTCTCAGGTACACGAATCGTCGTGTACCCGTTTAGGTCGCGGTCGCTCAAGCGCACCGCACCCGGAAGACACAACGTGCACTGATGGCCTTCGGGCACAGCGCATGGAATACCAGCGTCCACAGAGGATCTGTGGAGCTGCTCCAGCCTCCCGCGCGTCGAGAATGTCTCGAAGCGCTCACGGGCGTGCTTAACCCGCTCACGGTAAGCAGCCGGCTTCTTGTTGAAGTTCTTAACAAAAGCATTCCAACTTTGACAAAGTGCCTGTCACTCAGGCACTTTGCTGCGAGAAGAGGTCTTCGTGCTGGAGAAGTATCGGAGCTCGTGAAAGAGTCCGATATAGTAATCGCGCCTTTGATTCGTTAATGGATCAAAGTGCTGCTCCTCCGCCACAACATCATTGTGGATCCCGCTGCATACGTACAGCGGAATTTCATTTGGAGGCGCGGTGTTGCCCACACGGTCTGCGATCTCTGACGCAGACGGCATCCACGGATCGCGCGCTACCTGAGCAGCGCGCGGGGAACTTGAAGACGCCACCTCACGCGGGGAGCTTAAAGCCCCAGCAGCGGAGAGCGGAGTTTCGCTCTCGCCGCGCGAACGCTTCGAGCTTGAAGCGTCCGAGTCGTCTCCTTCACGAGGGCGTCTCGACCCGGCATGCGGGTCGAGACTATCACTGTCGATAGACTCCTTGCGCTTGTTGGAAGATGCCTCGCCCTCTTCCATCTCTACGTCGTCACTCCCGTAGTCAACGGCGTCGTTGACTACAGAGGAACCTTCGAGGGCAATCTCCGACTGGGTTGTCCCCGACGCGGCCTTTGCAGCGAGGGCGTCGCGCTTTGCCTGCTGGCGCCCATGGTACTGAGCAACAGAGAGGTTACCCTCTGTTGCGGCGGCGGTCTTCTTCTGCGGCGAGCTCATTGCGGAATGAGCTCGAGTTATCTTTCTCCCAACGTGAAGAATTGACGAATGGTCAATTTCCTGATTGACGTGCCGTGACTCGGTGCGTCTAACCTTGAGGGGGGGATGGTGTAACAGGGTTACACGCACAAGTGGCTACAGTCACTTGTAACTCTAACAGACATGACGTCTGTTAGAGGTTCGAAAGACTTTCTCGACTTTGGTGTAGACACACCAAAGGCTACATACATTTACGATCACCACGACGGGTGGTCCATAGAGACTTAGGATTCCTATTGGCTGAGAGCAGCATCTCTTAGCCAATGAGCGACATGCATAGCAATGGAATTCTGCGAACCAGCCGTTGGCAGATTCCTATCTTAGAATATTACATTTAGAGGAAGTCAGAAACATAAAACAAAAATAGCAGTTCTCATTTTAACCCAAAAACATTATTTGGATCGTTTATTTAGATTAATCTATACTCGGAGGCCCGAGTATAATTAACTCTAATTTAAACTAGGCTACGCTTCCTCACATACACGCGCACACGTGTAAGCTAAAGTAGTGAGCCAAAGTAGGCCCATTACAGAACTTGTCGAGGTCAACTGTCAAGGTTCTGGAGCAAAGGTGAATCTACGAAAATCAGCGTTGATGCCCCTCAACCGAAAAGCAATTTGCCCATTCGCCTCAGAAGTACGGTGTATGAAGCCATCCGATACAGTTAAATACTTGGATATCCCGTTCGGACAGCAAGTGACGAAAGATCATATCCTCGCTGAACTCAACTCTAAAGTTTTTCGCAGTTTTGGCGTTTGGGCAAGAAGAGCAAGAACTATTCGCGGGCGGCTCCTTCTCGTGCATACCGTCATCTTGTCGACCCTCTGGCATTTTACACCGCACACCTCTGTTCCGAAAGACTACACTCAACGCTGGCAACGAATGATAAACAAATTCGTGCTTTCGCGAAAACATGAAGCTGAATCAAGTTTTGTACAGCTTGTACCCTCCGCCTTACTGTATCAGTCAAGACGTACTGGAGATCTTCAGATCCCACACCTAGAAACGCAGCTACGCGCCCAGCGTATCTTGCTCCTGTAGCAATTTGCGCAAGAGGTGTTAGCGAGCCCTGAGCGGCCATGGCCAGCCCTAATGTCATCCACGGTCCGCGGCTTGGTTCCGCTGATCCCCATACGAGACCCTCTATGTTTTCTTGACATCTCGCCGACCCGTTTCAAATGCTTGATCCGAATGGAAGCCTTATGTGAGTGGTGGAGATCCACATGGCTAATGTGGCACAAAACACAGTGGCTAACTCACGGAAAACACCCCAGCGCGATGAGAGCATTATGGGCTGCCCCTTTTTGGCTCTCCAAAAACCCACTGCTACAGTACGAAACGCGAACCGCTAGGAAGCGAAATGTTATAGCTGTTGCAGAACCAAGGCGAAGTTACCGACTCCAACTGGCACATCGGAAGTCCTATGGGAGTCTACGAGATATCTACCTCGAATTCGGGTACTGGCCAACCCGAGAACGATTTATAGAGAAAACACTGGACCCGCAAGATCCCTTGTTCTCCCAGGAACGACAGAAGCGATGGCTAAAAGGCCTGTACAATGAACTCACCCAAATATTCGAGCGCATCAAAGACCTGTTGGTTGACACAAACAGCATTACTATCGACCTGCGCTTTGTCCCGAATGTGGGCGTCCGGCAAGCTGCTAAAACAAGATTGCTTCCGTTTATCCCTCGGGCGCCACTAAAACAACTTCTTCATCCCCCGTCGTTGGATCCCGACATACATCCCATCTGCCGCGATCTTAACGGGACAACGCATGCAGACGTAAATCGATTCGCCCAATTCAGCAAAGACCATCGCCACCTGCTACTACCAGTGTATGACGATCTTCAAATGCGGATTGCTCTTCGTCTTCTTCCAGTGCGATCGCGATTCTGGTTCCTAAAGCAGCAGATTCCTGACGTACAGCAATGCCCCTACCCAAACTGCACATCGATTGAAACTACGAAGCACCTCTTCTGGGAATGCCCCCATTCAACAAGGACGTGGCAACTCATGTGGGAAGATTGGAGTATCTTCTTCACAAGCAACCTATCGTGGACGTCACTAATTCTCCCACACAAGTTACGAGTTAACAAACGCTGGTGTAGTCATCAAGACGCGATTCTGCGCCTGTGGAATGTGCTTCGTTGCGCTACACTTCACCACCAGTGGACAAAACGGAACTACATCTGCTTCGAAGACGGAGAACCGGACCCCATGCCCACGGCAATTTCAAGGATTCATTCAGCATTTTGCTGCCACTACCGCAGACTACTCCGGATTTCCAGCCCCGACATTCGTAAAGAATACGAGCGTGTTCTGCGACAATTACGGTAGTCTAAGCACTTAGGCGCGTTCGTCCAAAGGAACGCAACGAACTTTCGCACACGACATGTACAACTTCGTCTCACATACCGCACCGGCGTGGTGTTTCGCACAGTGGTGGATTAGTTTTATTTTCATTATCTAGTACGACTAGTACCAGTACATAGTATCTGTCCAAATCGAGAAGGACATTAAATCGGTAATCGAACCATTCATCATCGAAGTGCTGGTTGCACTCCACGCTCATTAGTAAAAGCAGTGTGTCATTTCTTCTTAACTAAATCAATACATTGTTCTTTCTTTTTCCACTTGTTCGCCTTAATATAAAGGCTATTAGCCTTTACACTCCTATTCATATCAGAGGTCCCTTATTGACGCACATTACTGTAGCAGATTTAACTAGGTCGTCTTCGACTTGGCTGGGAACACCACTGGTATAAAACGCTGGTGATGGTATCGGTGCTAATTGCCATGATAAGGGAGAACTGTGGCCCGCGTGATTCAAGGGCGTGGCCCCTGCGGGGCCACACCCATGAATATCGCGCGTGCCGCAGTTCACTTTCTGAAGCTGGTGCATGGGTCTGTCGACGTGCATTTCCTGCCTCAGTCTGCCTAGCTGAAAGTTGCCGTTGAACCTGCTCGGTCGACATCCTTCTGGCTGGTGTAGCACGAAGGTTACGCCAGGTTACGCTTACGCGTCCAATTAATCCGTTGGGAGCTGTCCACCCCTCATTCTTCGGGTGTTCCCATTATTAACAGAGCAGTAGATCGTGTTGACACCAATAAAAGCATTTCTACTACATAACGAAATTCAACAGAAACAGCTTCTACTCCATAAGCGAACATTAAAAAAAACACGGTCCAGGTGGGCGCTGGGAATGCGAACTTGATTCAACAATCGTAGTGGCGTTGGACAGCATTGCAACTACATGCTCCACAGATCAAGCCATGACAACCGGGTCTATAGTGCTGCCCAACGTTCGTACAGCCACCCACTGATTTGTTAATACGGTCGGTGTGCTATACCGGTAACTTACAAGAACTGCCTGTGGTGCTGGAATCTTGGCATTGCGAAATTACTCACTAACGTGAGCAAATCGTTGACAAACCCACTTCAACTTCCGTCGGACATATGATGCAGTACATCATTATTGCATGACGCCCACGAAAGAAGCAGCCGAAATGCTGGCCTCATTCGAAAGGCTCTCTCGATCTCGGGAGCGGCTCGTACTGGTTTTGCTGCGTGGAGATTCATTCCGTAGAACGCAGGTGGAGTAAAAATCCTCGCAAAGCAAGAACTCATACTGAAGCATGTCGGTGAGGAACCTGTTTGGAATAGTTCGGCTTTGTTTCAATGAATAAACCCGCTGGGTTGAACCCGGAGCCCAGGCCATGCCTACACTTTACCGTTTGAGAGAGAATTCGGATTGCTGAGCACGGACTTTTGCGATCGAATCTGAATCTTGGCGTAGTCAACCCCGATACAAAGCCGGTCGCGGAGTGGTGAACATAATCGTTCATTCGGTTACACAGCGAGCACTCAACGCAGTGTTCGCTCTGCAACCGAACGATCAATACAGTACAGTAGCTGTACCGACTCAAAGTCGAGGCATCGGGAACTGCGATGGAGTGTCCCCACGCTGCTGGTTGAAGCTTCTGCAACGATTAAGGAAGAGCCGAACCAGGACTCGGGCGGGCATCATAAATGCATGGTTGCTACGGCTGGTAGCTGTGCTTTTACCTCGTGCGGTGACGGCTGCATCGGGGGAAAGCGTTGCCCTACTGACACAGTGTTGACGTGTTATACGTATGTATTTGTTCCCGGATCGAGCTGCGCTTTAATGGTGTAGAAGCAAAGCCCAACACCCACTAAGTTGTTCATGTGGTTGCGCCCATTAGTTCCATTGCTCTACAACCTCAGCGACTTTCTACCCGTTAGCGCTTCTTCAGATTGGAAGTTCAGCTTACAGAAGAACGTGTGGTCAATCCAACAAACCATCGATCTCAAATCCATACCGATTGTGCTCCCAAAGCTACACTCCACGACAAAAAGATATGGACACCACCAAAAGTGGCTGTAACTTCGTCAATTTTTATCGTTTTAAGGTGCGGTTTGGACTAGAGTTGCAAAACACGCTGATAAAGATCTGCACGTTGCTAACACGCGCGCTTTTGCGCTTCTTCAGGTAGCTCACATACAAATCACTGGTTCTGCCCAGTTGACAAAACTTATGGACAGCTAATCCCCATACAAAATCCTATATTAACCAAAACCCCTTACAAATGATACGACTTAGACTTTGTATGGGGCGACAAAGGAACCAGCCTCACGGCGATACTCGCGACGTTAGACAAAGATCTGATGGCATTATCGTGTACTAGAAGGTGTGTTTAGTAACCTGTAATAAATACATCGACCATCGCACAAAACTGAGCAAGTAGTAAGCGATTGAAATTTCGAGTGGTGACTACCATGTATTATCTGATGATTTGCGAGGCACGTTCAGTTGCATCCTAGTTAGTGCCAATTTGTATGCTGCTATCTCTTGGATATACGATTGTCTTCTCCATTCTAAACTGTTGGTCGACGATATATGGCTCAGTACTAAGGTAGAGTGGAGAAATCATGGGTTCCTTTGTCGCCCCATACAAAGTCTAAGTCGTATCATTTGTAAGGGGTTTTGGTTAATATAGGATTTTGTATGGGGATTAGCTGTCCATAAGTTTTGTCAACTGGGCAGAACCAGTGATTTGTATGTGAGCTACCTGAAGAAGCGCAAAAGCGCGCGTGTTAGCAACGTGCAGATCTTTATCAGCGTGTTTTGCAACTCTAGTCCAAACCGCACCTTAAAACGATAAAAATTGACGAAGTTACAGCCACTTTTGGTGGTGTCCATATCTTTTTGTCGTGGAGTGTATCAGCATTTATATTTAATTGTCAAACACGAACGTGCTACAACTCTACAGCAACGCCGTCACGACACGGCCGTTCAGCGGCTGCACCGGACGCGCGTTCTTGCCGTCGTCCGTGATGTGCAGCTCGCGCAACTGAGACTGCAGACGCTCCAGGTCGGCCGTCGACACGTCCACGGGTTTCTTCACCACCCACCAGTCCACGATCTCGCTGCACGCGGGCGTCGTCAGGCTGCCGGCGTAGTTGAACACGCCCTGCGCGTCCGCGGCCTTGTTCACCAGGTCGGCGTACGACGTCAGACTTGCCGACGCTGTCGCGTTCGAGCTCGTCTTGTCCAGCGCGTCCAGCACGGAGACCACCCACGGGTCGCTCGCGCCCTGCACGGCCTTGAAGAACACGCCCGTCACCAGCAGCGCAGAGCCGTCCGCGTTGCTGTGCACGAAGTGCACCTCGCCGCCCAGGTGCTCGCCGTTCAACGTGTGCTCCGACGGCACGTGCATGTGGAACTGCAGCATGTTGTACGACGCGCCGTTGGCGCTCACGGCGCACGAGCCGC
>NW_009258121.1:3745176-3748427 GCF_000149755.1 Phytophthora sojae | reverse complement strand
TCCATTTATATGGGTACATTATTTACTTCGTCAACATACTGTTTCTTTGAACAATTAATAAAAGTTGAAAACAATATATATTTAAATAAAAATGCGTTTAAACTAATTGGTGGTAAAAAGATTATTTTATACGTGTCTTAGAACCAATGTTTGAAATTAAAAATGTTAAATAGTTTATATTTCAATATGAATACAAAGACTATTATAATTGAAGTTCAGGGATCTAATTTACGACAAAAAAACCTAATATTTACTTCTATTGATTTCTACTTTGAATTTTTTGCTGTCCTCTTCAGCGGCAAGTGGGTGAAGAAATAGGTGCCGTTCAGCATTTCACAAGCTATAGGTTTTTCTTTGCTTGTTTTAAATTAATGTGTAGTGCAGAGTAGCTGCTACGATTCAGTCACCATGACATGCTCGTTGATCCGACGCTAAAAAAATGAGATTATCCACCTCAGTTTGACTCTCTTAGATTACGAGGCGTGGAAGATAAAGATAGAAGCGAAAGGAGAAACGATGACATCATTCGAAATTGTCCTAGAGCCGTGGACATGGTCCCCATCATGCGCAAACGCTGGCGCGGTGCCTGTCTGTTTGGACGTCGGCTGCTCAGGTTCTTCACCAGCTTCCAAGTAGAATTGCGTGGTAACTACTCAGTCGAACGCGTCCGGAACCTGACTACGTACCACCAAACTACTTCAACGTTATGGGCCCTGCTGGTCGCTGTGGTGTCCCCTTTTCCGTGCTTGGTCGTGGTCGCGCTGGTAGATTGTGTCCCTCTGGCTGCACCTAAAGAAGGATTAAGAGCGAATTACTTGTTCTGGTTCCGCGACTACGTATCGATCGCCCTCATGACGTGCGCGATCTTGGAGCAGTTCCGGATCAATGTCCCTGGTCTGAAGCTCAACTCCATGAAAACGATCTCAATGCCAATCATCTCTAGCGCCGGCGCGATTGCATTCATGATTGTCATGGCCAGCGTCATCGGGTTCCCGCTACCGTTTGCACTCGTGGTGGGGATTCCGGTGTGGTTCGCCGCTCTCATCATTTGCTTCGCGTGCTGCTTTGGTCGTGCTTTGAAGCAAGACACGCAGCTCGTCCGCGAGTTGGTCAACTACGTTGTCGTTTTGATCTGTCAAGTGCTGCTCACGTTCGTCTACCCAGCATATCTCTACGGGTTCATGCATGTCGGACCGTCGAGTCAAAAGCTCTACGTTATTCTCCTCCCCGTCATTAAAATCATCGCCAAAAACTGGATCTCCTACTTTCTCGACAGGAAATTCGATCTGATGCCGCAGAACATGATTTTCAACGTGGACGTCTTCAACGCGCTGTACGTCTCAAGCTCGGTTCAAAACTCCAGCTCTATCACCACAGTGCTCGAAATGATCGCACTAGACGCCTTCCTAGGGTGTACGTCGATTTGGGATATCAGCAACCTAATGCGAGACATCGTCGCTCTGCAGCATAAAATACCCCATGGCCACCCCCTTCGCTCCGCCAAGTTCATCGACGTAGCATTGCAAATTGTCCAAGAAGCTCCGCAGACAGCCGCTCTTCTACTTCAGCACAGATATACATTTCTCTTCATGGCATTCAAACCCAGACGCACTACTGATTCAATGCCGACGGATGCAACTACCAGACGAATATTCCCGGTGACGACAATGAACGACCCACTTCCAGTTGCCGCAGAAGCAGACGCTTTCACACCTTTGAACCAGGAAGAGTTTGCCACGCTCGAAAAAAAATTCTCGCTGAAGGAGCGTCGGAAATTCGTCCAACGGACGGCTCAAGTGTTGTTCGTCGCGGAGTTTGTCATCCTCGTGGAGTACACGGAAGTCATCGTCCCGTTCATCTTCTGTGCGTGCTTTTTGTTGTAGGGTTGATAGGTTTTGCATCTAATTCGAACTTGTGTATGTGTGTGCCTGCAGGTAAGTATACGACCTCCATGTATTATCTTCCGAATCGCGACTACTACGCCCAGATAAAAGCCCTTGATAGTGAAGGCCTTGACAGCATGCTCAGCAGTGTGGCAATGTTCGGTGCTGTAGAATTTCTATCACTTCTCATCATAGATTGTGGCGGAAGTTTGCCGAGCGGAATGCGTCCTCAACTCAAAGAATCGGGTCGTTGACGTCGGACAGAGTTGCAGCACTTGCAGATCGTGTTTAGTCGGAGGGGGCCCCGTGATTGACTAACCCAGCTGCCTTCCATACCATGACGGTGCCGACATCTGTCTACACCTGCCGACACGATCTATCATTGGTGATAATGATGAAATTCCATGATTAGTCTAAAAGGCTACATTGACACTTCTCCCATTTCAGTGCGGGCGGGCGGCGACCCTGCGGCGACCCTGAGTGCAGTACATGCGCCGTGACCTACGCTACGCCCCCCCCCCCTCCCCAGGCTACGCGTGCGTGGCGTGCGGGCATGCGCAGGCGTGATGGCTCGTCATCACCAGCAAACTGTCCCTCTCTCCTCGCCCAGTGTGAGGGCACGGCGGTGCGCCCCTCCAGCCAGACGAGAGAGAGGACGACCAGGAAACCCACGGCAGGAAGCGCGATGGACTGAAGGCACAGGGCGAGAACACTAATAGCGTGGAGGAAAGCGAGGGGGCGGGGACACGAAGGACGGCATGCTGACGAAGGCCACAGAGGGCGACAGAGGCCTCAAGAGCGCGAATGGGCGGCGAGAAGACCAAGAGCGCAAAAGGACGGCGGAGGGATCAAGTGCGCGCAGGACGGCGAGGGGACCAAGGGCTTTAAGTTCGCGGAGGACAGCAAGGAGACCAAGGCCACCAAGTGCGCGGAGGACTGCGGAGGCAACAAGTTCGCCGAGAGCAAGAGCTAGGAGGAGAAGATTGATGGAGGGCGCCTGGCGGCGGCGCAGACGATGTCTTACCACCCACGCTGGACATCACGCGGGACAAGAAGAACAAGAAGAAGGTGCCCAAGATGGAGAAGATGCGGAGGCTAGAGCAGCAGACAGCACGCGGCGTGGAGAGCCAAGGGATCCACCTCCTCCTGCAGCAGACGTAGCAGTAGCCGCCCGCCACCACGGCAGCCAACAACAGCAGCAGCAGCAGCGCAGCGGATGTGCGCGTTGCGCCGGCGGCTTCGAGTTGTCGATAGCTGGGTGTGACGAGAGGCACGCTCGCTGCTGGCGATCTTGGGGAGGAGTAGGACGTGGTTATACGGCTACTACTGGTGGTGCCTCCGCCGCTGCAGGGTGGGGAGACGCTTCTA
>NW_009258121.1:3075100-3084598 GCF_000149755.1 Phytophthora sojae | reverse complement strand
GATCCCCATACGCGCGAATTTCTTGGTCAACCCGGGTTGCACACGGACCAGATACAGCCAGACAGAGTCACCAACTTGGAATCCAGCTTTGAGTTTTCCCGATAGTTCCCGCCATTTCCGAGTCTGGGCTTCTGAGCGCAGCCGTTTAGCTTCCTTCTGCAAGTCTCGAGCCCAAGCATGAGCGAAACTATAATCGCGTTGCAATTTGCGTCTCCACTCGTAAGCCGACTTCTGTTCCAGCCCCGTGGGTGGTGGACCTAGCATAGCCGACACAATGCTCTTCGCATCCCAGCCATGGACCAGATAAAAGGGCGTTTCGAGCCGGGTCGAATCAAAGGAGGTGTTTAAGGCGAACACCAACTTCTCCGCATGATCATCCCAGTCGCTCTGATCTGCTTCCGCTACATAGGCCCGGATGCTCCTCACCATAGTCTGCACCGATATTTCTTGTTGCCCATTGGCTTAAGGGCGATACGCCAACGTCGCTCGCTGTTTGGTGCCCAGTATTTCCCTGAATCGACTGAAAACTTCGCTCATAAGTCTGGGGTCTTGGTCGTGCCTGAGCATGGAGCTCGCACCGAAGCGCCGGAAGACAGCCTCTTCATAGGCTTCAGCTACGTCTTGTGCTGTCGTCGAACTCATGGGCTTACACATCACGAAACCCGAGAACATATCTTGAAAAAGCAAGAGAAACGTATTCCCTCGTTCAGATTTCGGGAGGTGCGTGACAAAGTCCATCGACAGCACTTCGAACGGAGCGTTGGGCTCAATATTCCCAGGCGACGGCCCGGGATTAGGGGGCTTCCCCTTTCCAGAGGCGCAGTCCACATACTCCTTGACAAAACGTTCAACATCAGCGTAGAGACCTGGCCAAAAGAACTCTCGACGCAGGCGTTCGTGCGTCCGCGTAATTCCTTGGTGACCGCCATGAAGCTCTTCGTGACAGTGATGCAGCAAGTCCTGGCACAGATCGTGAGGAACCACTAATCGAGGTTTATCTCGTGCATCTCTTGGCCTAGAAGCAGTCGATCGGCTCAGATGGTACATAACGTCTCGGGAATCCAAGACATAATTGTCAGCAATCTTCGCCATCCTCTGTGCTTCCAGTTCAGAGAGTTCAGAGAGATCACCTCGTAGGAAAGCTTTCAACTGTCGCATCCATGGGTCGCCATCTTGGTGAGCCTTAATGCGGCGCCAGCGCTCTGCTTGGAACTCCAAAGGTGTCATGCCTGGGGTATCAGACTCCGTCTCCTCTGCATCACGAACTTCCGCTTGGGCTTGGCTCCGGGTCAGAGCGGCTAGCACGCGCGCGCCAAGAGAAAGTGGTGCGTTGTCATAATCTGGGAACTCATCTACGACTGCTCTCAGTACTCGACGCTCAGCAGTGCCTTCGACCAATGGATCGACAACTCCAGATTCAGACTGTTTCACCAGCTTCTCAGGGATGCGATTCACCAAACGCAAATGCGACAGCTCAAGGGGATCATCGATAACCAGTGATTCTCCAGCGGCTAGAGTCCGACTCGTGAGATAGTCCGCAGCCTGGTTGAATTCCCGCTTCACATGAATCAACTTCACAGACTGGAACTTCTGACGAACCGAATCGAACTCACTTAACAGGCGCTGAAGGTTCGGTTGATGACAGTTGATCAACTCTTGGGCCTGTTGAATAGCGATTCGGGAGTCACCGACGACAACCAAGTCGCAAACACCATGCTCCATAGCCCGTGTCGCTCCTTTGATCAAGCTATGATACTCTGCATCATTGACCGTCACATCTTCCAGGAAGTAACCTCACGCGCTGACCACAGTCCACTCTGGTAGCTTCCACAAGATACAACCACAGCTACCTTGCCTGGTAGACGTCTTCGCAGCGCCATCAAAGCTGAGCAGGTAACCTGAGAAATCCTCTTCCAACATCTCCAGACTAATCGGTGGGGCAGGTGTCACTCGTCCTTTCCTTGTAATCAGGGATTCTGCGACTTTATCGAGATGTTCACGAGGCGTAATCCCAGCGCCCATGATGGCTGCCAGGCCATCCTCGTCCCTCGCAATCCGGTGAATTTCTAGATCCCAAGGCGAGAGCAGGGTGGCCCACCGTTGACAACGTCCCTCCAATGATGACGAAGTGAAAATCCACCGCAGGACTGAGTAACGAGTGTAGACCTTGATGTGACTCCCAGCAAGCATACAATGAAACACTCGCAGGACGCGCAACAACGCCACCACCTCTTTCTCAGCCGGATGATACTTAATCTCAGACTCATTGAGGGTTTTGCCCGTGTACCGAACAGGAAAAATCACACCGTCATATTATTGGCCCAAGACAGCACTTGCAGCCCAAGGATTCGCATGCAGGATCACAACAAAGTCCTTCTCTCGGTCCGGGTGTCGTAACAGCGGCGTTGAGACGATCTTTTTCTTCAGAATCTCGAAAGCCTCTTTGGCGCGCCCCAAGTCTCGTCCTTCCCGGACTTGCTCCTCGGTCAGCTCGTAAAGCACCGATGCTATAACAGGAAGACCTTCGATAAACTTGTTGTAGTAGTTGATGCTTCCCAGAAATGACCGGACTTTATCGAGATGTTCACGAGGCGTAATCCCAGCGCCCATGATGGCTGCCAGGCCATCCTCGTCCCTCGCAATCCGGTGAATTTCTAGATCCCAAGGCGAGAGCAGGGTGGCCCACCGTTGACAACGTCCCTCCAATGATGACGAAGTGAAAATCCACCGCAGGACTGAGTAACGAGTGTAGACCTTGATGTGACTCCCAGCAAGCATACAATGAAACACTCGCAGGACGCGCAACAACGCCACCACCTCTTTCTCAGCCGGATGATACTTAATCTCAGACTCATTGAGGGTTTTGCCCGTGTACCGAACAGGAAAAATCACACCGTCATATTATTGGCCCAAGACAGCACTTGCAGCCCAAGGATTCGCATGCAGGATCACAACAAAGTCCTTCTCTCGGTCCGGGTGTCGTAACAGCGGCGTTGAGACGATCTTTTTCTTCAGAATCTCGAAAGCCTCTTTGGCGCGCCCCAAGTCTCGTCCTTCCCGGACTTGCTCCTCGGTCAGCTCGTAAAGCACCGATGCTATAACAGGAAGACCTTCGATAAACTTGTTGTAGTAGTTGATGCTTCCCAGAAATGACTGCACGCCTTTGAGTGTCGACGGAAATAGCAAATCATTCACACCCTTCGCGATCTTGGGTTTCGCTCGAAAGCCTTCGGCGCTGATTTCATGCGACAGGTACGGAATAGACAGCTTCCCGAACTCGCTCTTGGGCAGGCTCACGGAGATTCCCCAGTAGCGTAGTCGGAACAGCAACGCGTTCAGGTCCGAGCAGAGTTGGTCCCAGGTAGGCGCCCCATGGGCGATGTCGTCAATGTATGAGCTTCTACCCAGGACTGGGCCCATTGAAACTGGGGCTGGAATGTTCCGGTGGAAAACAGTCATT
The DNA here is from genome assembly GCF_000149755.1 of Phytophthora sojae. Taxonomy (NCBI): domain Eukaryota; phylum Oomycota; class Peronosporomycetes; order Peronosporales; family Peronosporaceae; genus Phytophthora; species Phytophthora sojae. The sequence continues at coordinate 3,081,138 of NW_009258121.1, read as the reverse complement.
GTATCTGTCAGAGCTGGGATCTCCACTCCAGAATCGGGGACCGCTCGCTCGTCTACCTTAATTCCCAGAAACTCAAGCACATCGGGATCGACCTTGGCTTCTTCCTCAGGCGATAGTCGCACAAAACCCCAAAGACAGTTGTTCAGCATCTGCTGGTATATCAGGGGTGCATTTTTCAACCCGAAGGGCATGCGCAACCATTGGTAGTGTCCAAGAGGACAGACAAAAGCAGAAATGAGTTTTGCCCTCTGGGTCATGGGCACCGCCCAGAAGCCACTCGAGATATCCAAGCTCATAAACCACATCGCAGCTTCAAATCCAATCAGCAAGTCATCTATCAACGGTAGCGGGTAGCAAGACAGCTTGATGAGCTGGTTCACCATCCGGTAGTCGATACAAAGTCTGATATCCCTGCCGTCCTTCTTCAAAATGATTACGATGGGTGAGGCCCACTCCGAATGCGAAGTCTCGATGAGTCCGGTCTCCAACAATTTTTTGATCAGCTCGTAGACTTAGTGGAGGAAGCGTGGAGCAATCAGACGAGCGCGCTGGGCAATGGGTTTTGCGTCCCCAACATCCAGGTCGCAGACAACTCCTCTGACAGGTGCAGGGACAGCAGTTCCATCTCCTAGCAAGATCGAGTGATGATATTCCAAGATACCTCTCATCTCCTTGGTCATCTCAGGAGTGGTCTTGCCTTCGACACCCACATCAGCTTCATCCATGTTCACCTTCGGGCTGAGATCCTTCAAGTCTGGGAGTACAGCCAACTGGTCTCGTAACTGCGTCAACAGCTCGGTTCCTTCATGGAAGAAGACTTCTTCATCAGGATCGAAGTCAGCTGTGACCACCCGAAGACAAATCGCGTACGCCACCTCCAGCTGCTCCAGGGCATCCTCACAGATCTTGACTGGCTCTGCGCGAAACACGTTCTTCAATTCATGTCGAGCTTCGGTACTACTGGTACCTCCACCAGTCAGTCCGCGGTTGACATCATCAGAATCCCGATCAATGGCGGGCTCCTTCGCAGGATCTACCTCATCTGCCTGCGAGGCCTCGGCTTCGTCCATGGGAGTGACTTCCACGGCAGTTAGAATGCCCAGATCCAGAATCTTTACATCAGCAACAGCGCTCGAGTGACTGCCGGTCTTTTCCTCAGTCTGACCCGAAGAGCTCATGGCTCGGCCACTCGAGTTCCGAGATTTCTGTAGCTCAGCAGCCTTCCGGACTTCTTCAGGTGGACGTGGCAAAATCTTCGTCGGCCAAACATATTGAGGTCGCAGGACTGCGGGTGGGGCATTCCGTTCGGCTTCAAGTGCTTCCAGCTCCTCCCGTCGCCGATACTCCCGCGAAGGGGTGTTCTGGTAAATCTCTTGTTGCCACTCTTGATACTTACGCGACTTCGGTTGAACAAAGCGGTCTCCTCGTGGTATCCACCAACGCTGCTACCACCGTGTGCTGCATGATCTGGGTCCACTTCTCTGAGATATTGACCACACGAACTGCAGCAGGCCGCCGTCTGGAGCTGTAGATCACTTGCGTCACCCACAGGCTCCCTCGGGCAGTCCATACCTCAGCTGTGTCAGCGTCAGCTTGACCATACCGCACCGGAACAATGATCGAATCACCAGGAGCCAAATACACCGGCTCACGCACACAAATTGGGACTTCTAAGATGTAACGTGGAGCTTCCTTCTCTCCAACCAGAGGAATGTCTTCTTCATTCGGAAGATTAGCCAACTGCTCACGCGCACACAGTCGTACTCCAGCCGCTTTCATGAAATCCATACCCAGCAGACAAGCGAATCCATCTCCAATGTTTCCAACCCATATGTCCAGCACATATACCACACGCATTCCCAGAGTTAACTTCACTCATACCTTTCACATGAGTCCGGCGTGCGACGTCACCTTAAGCTTCAACCTGCGTGCAAGGTCTGGGCTCAGTATAGTTGTGCTGGCGCCGGAATCTAGAATGATGTGTGTCCGATAGTTGTTGTCGCCCCATGCACTAATGCCACTGCATCTTGATTATCCAAGTCGTGGTCTGCCCACCACCTGTAACGTTCTCCTGGGTTCAATGTGAATTCCACTGGGGCTTCATCTTCAAATGCAGAACCTCGGAAAACGTAGTTTCGAGAAACCGGGCGCGATTCCAACAGCGATTCATCTTCACATGCAATGGCAGTCATGCATTGTGGGTTACCGATCTGGTGCCTACGTTCTGGACCGACAAATGCAAGAGCGCAATACGCTTGGTACTTAGGCTCGACACGCACTGGGTCCCTACCCAGCGAGCCTAGTTGTTTAACGACGTCCCAGACTTAGCCGGCTGTTCTCTCGTTCTCTCATCAGTTGCTTCAGAGCTTCGGTCGGCAAGTCTTGCAGCGCTCCTTGTCGCGCCAATTCCCGGACTGCCTTCAAAGCAGCCCAATCGGCACAAAGCCCTTCACGGTGAAAGTCTCCGCACTTGGAACATGGGCGACGCGAGCACTTATATGTCGGGTGTCCAGCTTCATGGCATCGGTCACAGATCAGATCCCGCCAACAATTCTGAGCGTCGTGCCCAAAACTGCGGCAATTTTCACAGAAGGGAGTTCTTTGGGAGTTGTCTCGGTATGGAGATGGTGGTCGCGCTTGTGGAATTGGAGGGCGCCAACCCATCTGCTCAGCAGCACGGAACACCTCCTCGGTCGTCGGGGGTCTGGGTACTTGAGCGATAGTCTCAGAAGCCTGGGCTACGTTGATCTTCTCAGAATTCACCGTACGCCCCATGGACGGGGGCGGAGTTCCCGGGAGATAACGTGGTTCTGGTTTCTCTTCGGAGTCCGAGGGCGGGGAAGCCTTGTCTTCTGACTCCGAGTCCAGGTTCTCGACCAAGTACGCACGTTCACCTTGAGTTCGACGCGGAGGAGGGAATTGACTAAATCTCACACCACTAGGTTTCGTATCGCGGATCTTTGGAGGTGGAGGCGTCTCATATCCATCATCACGCTGCACCGCTTCGATACGCTTGAGAGTTTTCTCGAGTTCCTTCATCGACTTGAACGTTTGTCCCTGTACTGTGATCTTCAGACGACGATCCGCCAGCTTCTTGATAAAGCGACGGATGTGGAGTTCCTCGGAGAGTCTTCGTACTCGACGTCGGCCTTCTTGGCTGCAGCGTTGAGTCGATACAGGAACGATCGCGCAGACTCGCCATTCTCCGGTCCCAACTCATAATAGCGGTCGTACGGGGACGCCTTGGTGCGGCAGTACTCCTTGCGAAACAGCTTGACAAGCGCGACCAGTCCTTCTGGTCCTTCTCGGGTAGTTGGCGGAACCATACACGTAGCGGGGCAGGTAGTCGGCCCAGGATCTGACGCAACTTCATCTTCTCCGGCCAGACTCCCAACGCAGCAGCGTAGACAAACCGCTCCCACCAGTTCACGCGGTCTTCGAGCTTGGCGTGGGGATCAAACATCTCCACCGCCCCATACTGGATATACGGGCGGAACGTGTACGATTGGCCGTTAGCGGCTGGTACTGTTGCAGGGGCGATTTCCTCAGCAAGGCCGCGCTCCCAGTCGGAGTCGGAGCCCGAGCTGGACTCGCTGCTAGACAAGCTGCCACTTGTACTTGAATCTGACGATGAGGGATCGCCACCTGGTCGCTTACTGCGACGGATCCTCTTTCCACGCTTGTGTTTCTGGGAAGACTTTTTATTAGTTAATTTCCCAGAATATCTGGGGACATAGCCACTCCCACTCGCAGAGTCCCGAGCGACACCTTTCGCTGAGCTCTTGGTCTCTTCCGAGTTTTCTTCCTTGACTGCAGCGACACTGGACCGAGTCTGTGACGCAGCCTTCGGCTGCCTTCCCCGCTTGGTCTCACTTGACCCCGTCCCGCCAGTCGCACGTGTCTTCGTCTCACTTGACCTTGTCTCACGTGTCTCAGTCGGCTTCGTCTCGCCTGGTCCCATCTCGCGTTTGACAATTTGACTTGGAGCTTGTATGGTCGCTTGAAGCTGCGCTGCTGCCAGCGAATCCGCGGCCACTTGCTGTTGCCCGATATAAGTGGGCGACCGTCCCGCAAATTTGTCGCAGGAAGTGCGACTCGTCGCGGTGGCTTTTCCACTAGATTCAGGTACACTAGTCGATTGTTGACCTAGGCGAGCATCATTCTCACGTTGAACCTTCTGGGTCAGGGCGCACTTCTGCAGATACGCGGACGTGACATTGCGCAACTGGTCCTCGAACGCGGCCAAATGGGCTTTCGTGCTCTGCGCGATGCCCTCACTCTCTGCCTTCACTTCCTCGGCTGCCGCCAACACCGCAGCGGTGGCGGCGTCCAGGGCCGCACTCGGCAATGGCGCTTCGGGGGGAATAAGTGTGCCGCGCCCCATCTCGGGTGCAGGCACTGACGATGGTACTGGGGACTGCTCTACCTTCACCGCGGCAGCAACCCGAGCTTCAGCAACTTCGGCGTCGCGACGGCGGGACTCACGTTCGGCGGCAAGGGCTACTTCGCTCCGTTGAAGACGCTCCATGAGGGAAGCGGTCTGCTGCTGGTTGTCTAGGCGAATGCCACGCAACTCGTCAGCCATGTCGGCGCGTACTTGGTTGAGGGCGGCCTCCTGCTGCCTAGGGCGACCTCGGACGCGCCGGAACGCGACGACCTGGAGGACGACACACGAGAGGAGATTCCTGACATCGAAGACTTGGACGACGCAGATTTCGCGGCGGACTTCCGGGATCGCGATGACTTCCCAGAATGCACGGACTTCTGTGGTTTCTTCTCAGACTCCGGGTCCGCGACCTTTGTCGAAGTGGCTTGAGTCCGTGGCATAGCACTTGATGTGGAGACACCACGGTTCATGCCGGCTGCGGGTGTGGTGGAAGACACGAAGCTTGGAGGGGGCAACGACGTTGGATGCAACCCGGGAGCAGGTTGCGTCGAGTGTTCTCGCTGGAGACTTGCGCTGCTCTCTGATGACTCGGGCAGCGGTACATGCGCAGGCGATTCCTGAAGGGGTTGCAGCGAAGGTGCAGGGCGTGCTGAAACCGGCACTGGATACGACACAGCACCTGCCGAGACACCGAAACCCGGGTCGGCAGCTGCCGCAGCCGCGCTCTCCTGCGCAATCATTACCATCGCCATCGGGCTTGGTCCAGGCATATGACTCAAGGCACTGCCAACCATGTAGTCCGCGGCGGACAAGAACCACGATCCTGAGGAGCTGTGCCCCGACAGGTCTGTTCCTTCAGCGGCCGCGTTCATCGACTCGTCGGAAGCACCACTTGGTCCCACCAGACTAGGAACTGAGTCCACACTCGCCATCAGCTCAAGACTTGGAGCTCTAGGGACTAGGCTCTGAGTCCGAGGCACGACGTTCTGGGATACCGATGGTTGGGGCACCAGACTCTGGGACGACGATGTCGGAGGCATCAGGGAACTGGGCGGAGATCGCTCAGCTTCAAAGACCGCACGCTTGGGCGCTGGTTGTCCGGACACGCTTGAAGCAGGACTTCTTCTTCTGGTCCGCGTGATCCTCAAGCGGCGAAACAATTCTTCGCCAAGCAGTTCCACGGCGTCGTCCGTCATTAGGACGTCTCCATCGCCATCAGTCGGGGAACTTGTACTTCGCTCGGAGAGTCGCACAGCTGGGAGAGGCTCCAGCGGCTGTCGGATGTGAAACCCTACGCCATCCATCAGCTTGTTCCACTCAAGACTCGCAACTGCGAGTCTGAGTTGAACTTCTTCAACACCTCGGCGGATCAGATTCTCAGACACCTCGGACACCGCACGGACTTCACTCCACGTAGGAATCACATTGCGAAACTCGAAGCCGGCATCCATTAACATGGTCTGGAGCACAGCGACGTATGCAGCAGCCGGAAGCAACTTGGGCGATACGGTGACGGCCTTCATGTCCGAGACCAGCGGTTGCCGTCTGCGTTTGGCAGACAACGCCTTGATCCAAGACTCGGAAGTCCGACCAGCGTTCACAAGACCCAAGTATTTCCCAGTCTCGAATGCGGCGAAGACCCAAGCTTCCA